>NC_143016.1:200685479-200857146 GCF_055824585.1 Amblyomma mixtum
TACTGACATTTAGCGCTGTTTAAAGACATGCCCCATTTAGTACACCAACAATGAATTTTGTTCAGATCGCTCTGTATACTGTTTACATCATGGTAGTTTCTTATATTCCTGTAAATGGCACAGTCGTCGGCATATAATCTCACCTTACATTCAAGCCCTTCAACGATGTCATTTATAAACACTACAAATAACAAAGGCCCCAAAACAGACCCTTGGGGCACGCCAGAAGTTACGGTGACATTTGATGAATTAGTGCCATTGATTAAAACATTTTGAGTTCGCCCAGATAAGAAATCTCTAATCCAGTCTACTATTGCAGGGTGTATACAGAGAGAAGATAATTTATATAACAACAAAGCATGAGGAACTGTATCAAAGGCTTTACGAAAATCCAAAAAGATGCAGTCTACCTGAAAACCAAGATCAAAATTATAAAAGAGATCATGGGAAAATTCTACCAGTTGAGTTGTGCACGACAGTCCAGGCCTGAAGCCATGTTGAGCATTTGAGAAGAAATTATTACTTTGAAGATGTTTCATCACAGAGCTGTAAATAATGTGTTACATAGTTTTGCAGCATATGCATGTAAGAGAGATTGGTCTATAGTTTTGTAATGCCTTTTTGGGGCCACTTTTGTGGACTGGAATGACGTTGGCTACCTTCCACTCTGCAGGTAAAGAAATGCTGTATAATGATTTGTTAACCAAGGCTGCTAAGAAGTGCGCAATTTCTTGCGAGCAAGATTTCAATACATACGACGAGATAGTGTCAGGTCCGCTTGCTGATTTGTTTTTTAGGTTCGTAAGCAACTTGAGAACACCGTTATATGTGACAGTAACCGCGGGCATGTTCTCATAGGCTTTTTTTTGTGTTTCAGGCAATTCGCCAGAATATGCGGCAGTAAAGACGGATTGAAAATAAGAATTGAAACAGCAAGCCTTCTCGTAATCGTCATACACTGTTTTCTCGTCAACCAACAAATTAGGGACAGAGGTCACCTCTTTACTATTGATTTTAACAAATTTCCAAAATTCCTTTGGATCTTCCCTTAACCTTGTGTCAAGCGATGACATATAATTATGTTTATTTAATTTTATTTCCTGCTTAATTTTGTAGCTTATCTGGCGCATTTCCTGGAAAACAGACTGCTTGTTGTTTCTTAAATATGTAGAATACAGACGGCGTTTCTTATTAATTAATGCCCGAATTTTCTTATCCACCCATGGCTTATCATTCCGGCGTCTACGTGTAATAATTTTAGAAGGGATGTATTGCTCAATTAGAGCCATTAGTTTATCTCTGAAAAGAATCCAAGCTTCATCTATATCAAGTGACTGGCTGACTCCATAAAATCTGTACTACTACTTTCAAAAGAAAATCTGTACTAAAAAAGCATACAAACCAGTTGACGCTCGAAATTGTTGAAGCTGCCTACATCAGGAAGTCTAGGGATGGTTGTGTTAGCACTACTTCAATATCCCTGTCCGAAAGAGAAGCCGCCTTTCTTTCTGGTTTTATTTGATTTCACCCGTTTTTAGTGGCATACTTTACATGGTTTCTGACGTTTTAGCTGTGTTAGTTGTTGGCGTTCATCCTTAGTTAACCTTTTTAGCAGTTTTTCGCTATTTCACTTAACAACCTCCGCTTCCTCGGCTTTGTTATCCCATCGTGTTGTAGCAATGTCATTCCTGTGTTTTTAGCTTTTTTTGCTCGTGTTTTCTTCAGACCTTCATGCACCCTCAGCCCTGTTGTTCCATGCTTTTTACATGTCTTTCACTGGTTTTTAGTCTTTTCTTTGTTAGCACTCATGATTGTTGTATCCTTGATAACCCGAGAAAAAGTGATAATATACTCGTTCGCGCTCTGATTGTGTTGTGCTTAGATAAATCCCCCAGGTGGGCGTTTTCTGTGGCGTGTGTATTTAAGAGCGGCGCCTTGGGCATTCTTGAAATAAAGTTGATAGTTCAGCGCTCTGTCTTGTCCGCCTTCTGTCTTTTCCTAACTGTGTTCGCGCTGGTGAAATCGTATGGATTCCCACCAACTAGCCCACCAGTTTGTGTTATTCATTTTCCCTCGGCATCTTGAATCTGTCCCGGCTCACGATTTGTTTTTTTCTAACCAGCTTATATGGTTCCAGAATTTTCTTAGCCCCCCTTTATTTGCATCGCGAACTTCAGCCAGCCATTTACCAGAGGACTGCTTTATTTTAGCCTGGACGAGGACCTGAACTTGCTGTTTCTTTTGTCAATAAGATTCGCATTTTTCGTCTATTTCCTCTTCAGATAACTGCGCCCTCTTCGCTTCTCTGTGTTCCCTTGAAGCCACCCGTCGTTGTTCGATGGCCTCCTTAATTTCCATATTCCACCAGCTTCGTGGCTTCCTCTTTCCTCTCCTGCAGTTTACTCCTTTCACTTGTTTCATTTTTGTAGCGATGAGTAGTTCTAACTGATCGTAATCCCACTTTCCCATGGGGAGTTTCTCGATTCCTTCCTCTATGTCGGCTGCTATTAGCGCTATTTGTTCGTCGTTCAATTTTGCGTTGTTTTTAACTTAGCTGCATTTCTCTTTTGACTAGGGCTCCCAACTGTAGACTAATACGTTTATGATCACTTACTAGGCTGTACTTCCCCTCTCCGCCTATTTCCATTATTGCGAGCTTGCTATAGATGCCCTGCGACATTGGACAGTAGTCAATGGTTGTCTGCCTGTTACGGGATTCCCACGTGATTTGTCCCTCACATTCAGTTTCGCTATTGACGCTCACAGAAGTCGAGCAATAACTTCCGGTTACAATCTGTGTATCCATCCAGATCCTCGATGTGGCCATTCATGTCTCCAAGCAGAACAATATCGGCACCGTCTCCAAACTGCTTTATATCGTCATTGAGGCACTTGACTAGATCCTTGTTTCCTTGCCGGCATTTGTCCCCGGTCCCTAAATAAATTACCCCTAGCCATGTTCTTTTACCTGCAATTGTACCTGATACCTAGACATGTTCTTCGCAAGTTGATTTCATTCTTTGCCAATTTGTTCCTTGATGTATCAGCATACCTACTCCTCCTCCCTTGTTCTCCGTTGTTGTTCTGTTGCACCCTTCCCAGACATAGCCATCGATTAAAGGTGAATCTTCTATATCCCTCACGTGTGTCTCGCATAGAGCGCACACACCTACTTCGTCCTTTAACTGCTGTTCTATTGCCAGCCATTTCACTCTCTTTCTACCCCCTTGCATGTTTATGTAACTGATCCTAGCGTTAAATTTCTTTTTCATAGTTTTCTTTCTGAGCCTCCAAGTAGCCATTTTGTTGGGCTCAGCTGGCATTGTTAGATTTACTACTTCGCGTCTAGCTACCCCTACGCCCTGAGCCACCACGGTCCCCCTAAAAAAGCTACCGCTCGGCCTCCCAGGCGCCCGCCTATCTCTTCTCCTACCCTTCCACTGAAATGGATGCCATCTCGTCCAAAGTCTCTGCCCGAACCTGCTCTGTGCACTTCCTTGTTTATGTCTACCATCTCGAAGCCTTCCTCGAGGCTTAACATCCTTATCTCTCGATTAAGATTCACAACGTCGTTATCAACCTCTCCATCCCTTCCTTGTACCTCTGGCACTGTGCACACCACGATCTGCGCTTGCTGCGCTATCGCCCTTATACCGACAACTCTCTCAGCTAATCTTTTCACTAATTGTGGGGCGTCACTATTCAGGACATCATTTAGCCTCGCCGCTACCACTACCATGTTACGCCTTGCAACAATCTTAAAAAGTACTCTTTTTGTCCTTCTCAGTACCTCCTGCATTGTCCTGCCTGGGAATACCCCGACTGCTACCCGTCTATCACCCTTTACACGCTCCATTACAGCTCCTTTGCAGCTCTTCATGTTTCAGTCACCAGCGATAAGCACTATGGTACTCTCCCACTTCCTCCTAACTTCCGGATCTTGCTGCCTCTTATCTGTGACCTTGACATCATTCCTTGGGTTAAGCTTTTACCCCACTTCTCTCTATCGCCTCTGGACTTCCTAGCTGCCACGTGTGCGTAGCTGTTCCTGTCTGGACATGTCTGACTTACTTCCTTATCGCTGTCCATGCGAGTGCAACCCCGCTGGCGCTGGAATGTCCGCCAATGTGGCTTCCAATGGCGGTGTCAGCCATTTTTGTCTCCAACTGACCAAGCTGTTCTTGAAGTTTGCGCTTCTCTGCCCTCTCTACCTGTAACTCTTTCTAGAGCATCCATCCTTAGCACTAGTTTGCTGTTCGCCTGTTCAGCCCTGTCCAGGCGTGTACCTAATACGCAGAATATGCACATAAAATCTGCGCCTTCGGCCTTCTCCACTGATTCGAACCGCGTTTCTTTTAAATTCACCGATGCCTCACACTCCTTACATTTCACCTTCCGTAGCTTAACCATCTTAGCAGCACTCGATTATTACTACCACCAAATGCTAAGATATCTACAGGCTCAAAACAAAAAAACACTTGAAAACAGCGTACAAATAAAATAAAATTCTGCCTACCGCAAATGCCGATCGATCACTTAGAAAGGAATAACTATCTGTCTAAAATGCTAACGTAGAAATAAGCATTGAAAAACTATAGCTGGCAGCCAGAATAGACCCGGCCGATTACAGGTCACTGACCTAAATTCTATTCTTTATCCTGGACATCCCCTAACAGCCTAAAACCTAAACACACCCTACTTTAAAAATATTGAAAAAGTACTCATATATTTTGCACAGTAATATGAGTTGTGGGGCTAGTTGGTTCATACTCAGATTTCTTTTATGCGCACAGAGAGACGACACAATAAGACAAGGTAGACAGGATGGAGCGGTAGACAGGTCCGTCCTGTCTACCTTGTCTTATTGTGTCGTCTTTCTGTGCGCATAAATGAAATCTGAATTTTGCACAGTCGCGTCGCTCTCGCAGTCGTCAGTCGGTCCTGTCGCCGCGCGAGATCCAAGGAGCACCTAAACATGCGTCCGCACAGCACGAATGTAAACTGCAAACAGGCGGCAGTAGCGCGGCGCCCTCTGTTGGAGCGCATCTGAAGCGGTTGCTGGGCAACGGCGACTCAAGGTCGTTTGGTAGCCGCACCGCCATGAGCATACGCGACAAGCCGAGCTGGGCTTCAGTATTGTTGCTTTCGCAACAAACCAATACAAATGGTATGTTCCGAAACCTAAAAGAATGTAAACTGGAAACATCTCCTGGTCAAAGAGCATGGCGTCAAAGGGACCAGTTCTTGTGGGAAAAATCACCCACTTTTGTTTCTAAACTGGTTTTGTATGAGTATTTTCCCGCCGCCTTTATTCCGATTAGAGACGCTTTGGTATGACGAGGGCATGAGCAGCACCTGGTGCCCCTTCTGGTCAGAAGCCACATGATTTGCGCGCCACACCAGAGGCACGTGCGCCGATGACGTATGCCGGGAGAGGTCTATTGAAAGTCGGCGTTTTCTTTTTTGGTGTCTACCTCAGCAGTTCTGGATAGGCACAGCACACAGAGGAGGCTAGGAACGAGTGTCGGGCATTCCAAGGCACAATTGTTACGTGGTGCGGGGCGACCGGGTGCGGGAGGCAGGGGCGCTTGAAGGAACGTGGCGACGCCTTGTGTTGTTGCGAGTCATACCATGTGCTCACTTATTCTCTATTCCGTTTCTTCGAGTCGCTCCGCGGAGCATGAGGCATTCCGTCCAATGTTTATGTTCTGGGTTGGCTAAGAAGTGGATTGCAGCAGTGTAAAACTTGAACTGAAATTTTGGTCATGTTCTCGGGTACCTTTGTGGTAGGTGCAATTCGGTTGACCGGTAGCTCCGTGCGCTCCCTCAAGAAGCTTCGAGCGTAGTTGTTGCGCTGATTATATTGTCCAGCTTTTTGTTACACCAGTGCACGTCGTCAGGCACTTCCCTCAAGGGATTTCGTTCATTAGGCCTTCATCTGTTTCTGTTTGGTGGAACTAGGAATATTTATCTTATGAAAAAGATGCACACAAATAAAGCTACCACAATGCATAGCCGAGTGCCCCACTGGAGAGACATTTAATGGATAACAATCCTCGCGTCTTGAAGAGCAAACCTTGTGTCCATATACTCTTCTCCGTAAATGAGGGGTAGAACAAAAAAATGCGAAATATGAAAAAAACACTCTCCCCCCCCAAAAAAAACAAAGATTACGGAGCCACCTGAGCAATTCCTACGGCTGAACTCCGTGCACGCGGAAACTAACGCCAAGGTGATGGCGGCAAGCGATTAGCGACGCCGCGCGCGAAGCGAAATGCCCGTGTTCATCAAGAAGCGACGGCAGCGACTGTTGCCCGCTGCCCAAAACATTGAGCGGCAGTTCCACCGTCGCTTCACGTTCAGTGCCTGCGTGTCCTGTAATCATCTGTCATCTATCGCACTATCAACAACGCCTCTGATCAGTTCGCCCTCCAGAATGACTTAATCAGCATACAGGACTGGTGTAACAACTGGCTCATGGAACTAAACCCCAATAAATGTAAAGTCGTGTCATTTCACCGAAAACGTAATCCTGTCCTCTTCTCCTATAAAATCTCGCATGTCACGGTAGAATTAGCTCAGACTTACAAATACCTCGGAGTAACATTGTCCAATGATCTAACCTGGAACGCGCATGTCACTAAAATCATATCATCCGCTAACAGAAGCCTTGGATTCTTAAAACGACATCTACGTCATGCGCCACAAAACCTAAAATTGCTTGCCTACAAATCACTTGTCCGTTCTAAATTAGAATACGCCTCTGCTATTTGGAGCCCTAACCAAAATTATCTAATAAATTCCCTAGAATCAGTACAAAATCGAGCCACAAGATTCATACATTCGTGCTATTCATATAATGTCAGCATATCAGCACTAAAAGCAGAGGCAGGATTAACATCCCTGGCTTGTAGGCGTCATATTACTAGTATGTGCTTGTTTCAGAAATTTTATTTCAGCTCACTTCGTCGTCCTCCCTACATCAATCCGCCGGCACGCATTTCCCTCCGCATTGGTCATCCCCTTCAAGTAGCCCGGCCATGTACGCGTACAACTACATTTGCATCGTCATTCTTTCCACGCTCAGCCAAGGACTGGAACAGCCTTCCACACGACATCGCCGCAATCACCTGCCCATCAACATTTGCGAACTGTTTAACTGCTACCTTTAACAGCGAATAATATTTGTATCTTACGTTTTTTCTTTGTTTATGTAATCTGATTTTTCAATGTAACCCACCCCTTATGTAATACCCCCAATCCTGGGGGCCTTTAAGGTAATAAAGTGAAGTGAAGTGAAGAAAGCGACAGTCGATTTCAGATCACCTTTTGTAGGAATGCATATATATCGAGCGTTGTCACTACAGAAAACTTTATGAATTTTTCTCCTTGCGATTACATTTCGGGCTGTCGCCAAGGATGCCTTCCGCGTGATGTCTTCAAGAGAAACCTCGTTTAGTGTTCTGGCTTCTATGGCCAAGTGTTCAAGGGCGTGTGGTGAAGGCTTGGCTAGACTACATGCTGGAAACGCTACTGCATGCAATGAACGTCACATTTCACCTCTCGGTCGCTGTTTGCGAAGGTGATGTCGGAGCCTCTTTAGCGCGACAGATCCCCCGGCCCGCTGTCGCTTTGCAGTGGCGTGTGGTGCCAGGAAAAAGTGTGCCTCTTCGGACGACTCCTTTCAGCTCTGTTCCCATTAATGTTGGAGACTCCACATTACTGCAGAGCCTAGGCGATCCATTTAGTGTTTATCTCTCTTGGCTGAGTTTCTAGTCTTTCCGCCTTGCTTTTCTACCATGAAGAAGTCGCTTCCCACCGCTCAGCATAGAGCACTAAGTTTTGAAAGTATAAATCCCTCCTAGAGGCATTGCACTGCTGACTTATGGCGATAGTCGAGAAACTTTTATGGTTGTGCAATTAGAGGTCAGAAACACGATGAAATTGAAATTCCAGATGTACTTTTTTTTCGGGTGACGTCTTGCATCAGGTCGAAAGTGTAGCCTCGAAATGCATGCCTGTATTAATACACTCTTGAACAATACTCATGGCCACATGAGAACAGCATCGCACAAAAGGAAGATATATCAACTCTTTGCATCGCCGGAGTGTAGGAAACGAACTCCTCGTTTTCCTTCACTCTCTGATTTCTCATAATATAATTTTACTTTAAAGAAGGCTAAAAATATTTCTCTTGCATTCCTGTTTCTTTGTTTTGTGATTATAGTTCTCAAAATTCAGCGCATGTCGCCATTGCGATATTCGCTCAATCAGCCACATGACATCGCGCAGATATGCAGAGGCATGCTATGTGTGCTTTTGGTGCTCCAGATTGCGTTCGTGTGTGGTGCGGGCGTAGGCGCATATGTGTAGCATAGCGCGTGTGTGGCGAAAAATAGGGCACCAGAGAGACATGCCACAATGTATATCAGCGCAAAATGCTTCTACCGGGATGTATCTTTTTCTTTTCTCTGCATCCTGGAGGCACCTTTCGGAAACCTTAAAACTCGTCAAAAAGAATTGCGGAAATAATCTTCGCCCTCTTAAGCGACCTCAACAAACCCGTCAACCGTCTTGTCTTTTCTGCCCGCTCTTTCTCTTCCCACCTTTCTTAATATCAGACTACTCAGCATGTGTATGGCCGGCGCGGAAAAGGCTTCATGCTGCATGGATACTTTTATTTTCTGCAGTCTGCAGTATCTCTTCTACCGACCTTCTCTTTTAGCTTTTTTTAAGAAGCAGGCATACATGAAAAACTCCATATTTTGATCTGCTCGTACACTTTATTGCATGACACACCTCAGCTACTCTCTCAATCATAAGAAGGCAGAGGTTTTTATTTGTCTGTTTGGGAGCTTCAGGATCCTTGCCCAGCCAAGGAATGGTGCTGAGGTGACCTGACCTTCTTATGGCTTTTAACTTTTGCCAGTTTCTTACTACAGGCCATCTACACCACCCATGATTTTTATGATTTCGAAACGCAGTGACTACAGTGAGGGGGCCCGTCACTTTAAAACCTAGGCTACAGTGAGGGGGCCCGTCACTTTTAAATCTAGGCTACAGTGAGGGAGCCCGTCACTTTAAAATCTATGCTACAGTGAGGGGGAAATAACAAATTGTTGTAACCATGACGTTTAAGTTTGCTTGCACTTACACGTAATTATATATTTTTATAATTTTGTTTGCTTCCTCCGTCACCTGAGCGGTTAGGTTAGGTAGGTTAAGTGTTGAGCCATTGGCAACGTACAGTGCAAGACGCGTCTCGCCTCACTAGTCGTTGGGTACCATCACTGTAGTGTAGGTGTTAATGTGATGGGCCTCGTCACTGTAGCATAGGTGTTACAATGACGGGCCCCCTCACTGTAGTCACTGCCTTCTGAAAATTCTATAGTAAACATATCCTAACCGTGAGCTTGGCACAAGGTGGCCTAACCAGCCTAGTGCCATATAACCCAACACTACCCCAAGTCTCCATCATTTCCATCATGCCCAGCATATCCACCATGACCAGCATATCCACCATGCCCAGCATTTCTCCATGCCCATCATTTCCAGCATGCCCAAGATTTCCAACATGCCCATCATTTCCAGCATGCCCAATATTTCCAACATTTCCACTATGCCCAGCACTTCCACCATGCCCTGCATTTCTAGCATGCCCAACACTTCCGCCATGCCCAGCATTTCCACCATGCCCAGCATTTCCACCATGCCCAGCATTTCCACCATGCCCTGCATTTCCACCATGCCTGACGTTTCCACCATGCCGACATTCCCACCATACCCGTAACTTCCAGCATGCCCATAATTTCCAGAATTTCCAGCATGCCGCACATATCCATCATGCTCAGCATTTCCACAATGCCCTGCATTTCTAGCATGCCCAGCACTTCCACCATGCCCAGCATTTCCACCATGCTCAGCATTTCCACAATGCGCAGCATTTCCACCATGCCCGTCATTTCCGCCATTCCCGTCACTTCCAGCATGCCCAACATGTTTAACATATCCATCATAATCAGCATTTCCACTACGCCCAGCATTTCCACGATTCCTGGAATTTCCACCATGCCGACCAGACCCATCACGCGAGAAGAGGTCTACGCAGCGATTTGAAACACAACCAGAAACATGGCCGCCGGTGCAGACAAGATCAATATCACTCATCCGCAACATCAAAGATGAGCTAGTCGCAGAATTCACCGACTTCCTTAACAAACACTGGGAAGCAGACCGTCCCCGAGGAGTGGAAGCATGCGGAGGTAGTCATGATTCCTAAACCAGGCAAGAAACTACAAATTGAGAATCTCAGACCGATCTAGCTCACATAGTGCCTAGGAAAACTGTACGAACGAGTGGTGACGCTGAGACTACAACAGTACATGGAGGACAACGAACTGTATCCCCACAGCAAGTTCGGGTACAGAGCAAAACTATCGACCCAAGATGTACCACTTCAAATCAAAGAAGAGGTACTCTGGAACGTCCCCAAGAGCGGAGAGAACATATTAATGGCATTGGACATCAAGGGGGCTTTTGACACTGTAACTCACGAGGCTATCGTTACGGGCATGAACGACCTGAACTGCGGGAGGAGAGTCTACGGCTACGTCAAAGCCTTCCTCTCAAATAGAACGGCAACGATTGGCCTGGGGGAGCTCAGATCAGACAAATTCCTTACTCCAAACAAAGGAACACCTCAAGGATCTGTCTACGCTCTTCAACATAACCATGATTGGCTTGGCAAAACAGTTAAAAGCAACCGACGGCATACACTATGCCATGTATGCCGACATCACAATCTGGGTCAACACAGGCTTGCTCGGAGAGAAAGAAGAGAAATTACGAAAGGCAGCCACCTGCATACAGAACTACGTCAAAGCAAGAGGGCTAGCATGCTCCACCGGAAATCCGAGCTAATAAGAGTTTGGAGAGGAAAACAAAATCGCACAGTCCCCACTAGCGACGACTTAAAGTTAAATGTCTACCTCGAGGGGAAGTCGATACCAGAAAGAACACTCATCAGAATCTTGGGGATGGGGATACAAGCAAATCAACGCTGTACCCACACCCTTGCCCTACTCAAAGCATCCACTCTACAAGTGGCCCGCATGACCACGCGCATCTCGCACAAACGTCATGGCATCGGAGAAGAGGACTCACTCAAGCTCGTTAGAAGCCTGGTAGTCAGCCGACTGACATACAGCCTCCCCTACTACAATCCCATCAAGAGTGAGGTACAACAGGCTGACGTGATCCTACGCAAAGCCAACAAAACCGCACTCCACCTTCCTCACAGCACTTCAACTGAAAAGCTCCTAGCCCTAGGACTACACAACACTTTCGATGAATTGAGAGAGGCACAAATAGTCTCCCAACTGCGCAGACTACAGCAGACCCCACCTGACACGGAGCTCCTAAAGAAACTGGGCCACGCAGATAAAATTCAAGAGATACAGACGACAGAAACAATCCCGGACGAATATCGCAAAACACTAAAAGTAACGCCCATACCCATGAACATGGATCCCAACCTGCACAAAGCATGCAGAGAGGCAAGGGCTGAATACCTACAAAATACATTAGCACCCCAAGAAACGACGGTATACGTGGACACAACCACATACACCAGAACAACGCAGAAGCACAACAGCAATGCGGTAACAACGGTGATTGACTCGACCCTATGCGAGATCACCAGCGCATCACTACAAGACTACGATAGTCGAGGCTGAGGAAGCGGCCGTTGCTCTAGCGGCAGCGGAGGGCGATTGATCTAAATGGTCTCTAACAATCCTTACAGACTCACAAACAGTATGCCGCAACTACCTACGCGGCAGAATAGGGCACAGAGCGATCCACATACTCCGCCCTGGGGGTCACATAACACAACGACAACCAAACGAAGAACCAATCTGGCATCTGACAGTATGGACGCCGGGACACACGGAAGTAACAGGGAACCAAGAGGCGGACAGGATAGCTATAGGGTGCACTTATTACCGAGCATCCAAAATAGTCGACCTCGAGGGGAACGAACCTGTACCCCAAGATTATTAGGCGATACTAAACTATTACAAGGGCTGCAGAAAGCGGTATCCACCACCACTCAACCCCCTTAGCAGAGAGAACTCTGTCGCGTGGAGGCAGCTACAAACGGACTCGTACCGGAACCTACACGTACTCAACAAAATGTACCCCACAAAATACACAGACAAATGCCCTTGGTGCCAAGAACCACCCACGCTGTACCACATAACGTGGGCATGGCAGAGGATAAGCGTGGTACCCGTTATAACAAACCCGAGTGCAGAGCAATGGGAGGGAGTACTTTCCAGCGATCGCCGAATCTACCAAAAAGGTCTGATTCGGCGAGCACAACTGGCAGCAGCTTCCAGCGGAGCCCTGGACTAAGGGCAGCCGACCTTTGTACAAGTAGATGGACGAAGCCATCTGACAGCCGCAGAAGAAAAGCAAATCTGGAGCTTAATAATGTTTTTCACTCACTGGCACACTCACTCACTCACTCGGAATGCACTCGTGAGGAACCTGCACCCCTCAGCGAGGTGGGCGTGTTGGCTGCACACACCACATGTGTCCGGTCTTGGGCCGGGGCAGGCGTCCATACGGTGACCGACAACAGCGCATTGACCGCAGGCCAGGATTGTGTGCTGGTATTTGCGGACTTGAATGAGCATGCGCTCGTAATGTATGTAGCGTGGCTTCTGCTTCCCTCAAAATGTTATTCAGGCCTTTTCTGACGTGCCAAATTTGAGTAGCTCCAGAATTTCGCCGTGGCACCACTGGAGGCTTGAGCAGAGGGATTCCGCTGTATCTGTATTTCATATGGTTAACGCGCCTTAACAGACGTTACCACCGTCTTGACTCAGGTGGCCCGTAAGTGGGACTTTTTTATTATGCAGATTTATCACGAAGTCTGCGATAACTTTGTCTTCAATTGCGGCTTTTGGAGTGTAAATTAGAGTTAAGTTCTGATCCCGTACCAGAAGAACTGTGAAGGATTGCGAGGAGTCTGGTCCGAGGTAGGCTATGAACACCCATCTGCATCCTTCTGAAATACCTCTTGCAATGATACTCGGGCATGGTGGAAATGCCCGTCATTTCCACCATGCCCGTCAGTTCCACCATGCCCGTCATTTCCACCATGCCCGATGTTTCCACCATGCCCGATATTTCCACCATGCCCGTCATTTCCAAAATGCTCATATTTGAAAGGGTGTGCGCTAAAAAAGACATACACAGGAAAAAGAGACTACAGGAAAGAAGCGCAACTTCCAACTTTAATGACGACAAAAGAAGCCAGGCGCACATATATATCCGCTGATAAACAGATATGAGCTGCGTGATGGAGCGTGACCCCAACAACCAAACATAAGACAGCGCAAAAAATGCATATCTAAGTGACATTAAAAGAAACCCAAGAAAGTGAACATATCAAACACCTGCCGAGGTAAGGTAAAAAAGTGGGATTCATATCGGCTGGCAACAATGCATAACAACATGGGAAAACAGAGCTGTATGAAAGATGACACTGAAAAAGAGGATAACACCATAAAAAAGGCTAACAACATGACTAAATTTTTAACAAAGAACAAGTGAAAGATGGAGATAAAAACCGTGTAAAGGGCGGTAAATAAAGGCACATTAGAACATCTAAAAGGACACTAAAATATAGAGAGGCGAACGGGTTAATAGTCTAGATGTACCCATCCAGAAAGGAAGTTCATTTCTAAACAGGTTAATAGAAGGCGTGCTAACACTTGTCCTTCCTGAGGTGAATAAAAAAGGCCTCAATTACTTCTTTTCTGTCCTGTCCTGAGCCTTAGCTAGAAACTTGGTTTCATTAAACTTGGGGTAGCAGTTCTGGCAACTGCTGCAGTGTAACGGAAGGTTACCTGCAGACCTGTTCTTCATGGTGACGTTGTGCCTGCGGGCGCGCTCATTGAAACATTTCCCGGTTTGACCCGCATACACTTTGCCGCACGTCAAGGGAATCTCGTACACAACATTTGCAGTGCATTGCGTGTACACGGTTTGATGCTTGATATTACAGGCCTTCTTAACACGCTTGCTGGTCACCATCGGACATAATTTCGCCAGTTTGCAGGAGCCGAAAAAACCAGCCTAACCCCGTGACGAGACGCAACTTTCTTTAAATTGTGTGAAAGAGCATGGAGGTAAGGTATAACCTGCACAGGTTTTCGTTCTGTTTGATGTTTAGCATGCTCCGAGTTTTTAATTTTTCGCAAAAGGTTTTCAGACATGTTGATGACCAGATTTGCAGGGTAACCTGCAGCAGAAATTCGGCCGATCTGGCACTGGAAACTTTCACCTATCTTGTGGGCGCAGGATTTTTCTAAAGCAGATTTCATGCAAAGAGATACTATGCCACGCTTTCCCAGCTTGGAGTGGGCACTATCATAGGGCAAAAGTGACTTTTTTGAGCGCGGCTGATAAGACCAACACACATGATCATTTGTAAAAATAAGCTGTAAGTCAAGAAACTGGATGAATATGTACCAACTAGCCCGCCAAAAGCTTTACTATTCCACCATGCCCGTCATTTCCACCATGCCCGTCATTTCCACCAAGCCCAGCATTTCCACCAAGCCCGGCATGCCCGTCGTTTCCAACATGCCCGTCGTTTCCAACATGCCCGAGGTTTCCAACATGCCCGTCTTTTCCAGCATGCCCGGCATTTCCAGCATGCCTAGCATTTCCAGCATGCCTAGCATTTCCAGCATGCCTAGCGTTGCCAGCATGCGCAGAATTTCCAGCGTTTCCAGCATGCCCTTCGTTTCCAGCATGCCTACCGTTTCCACCATGCCCATCATTTGCATCATTTCCAAAATTCCATAATTCTATGCCTTTCACCATGTGCACGGAAAGTGTCATTTGTTCACGAGAAATTTTCGTTATGCGAAAGCCCCGTCGTAGCCAGAAAGCCATGGTGGCCAGAACTACCTAGGCTGGGAGGCACGTGTGGAAACCGCGTGGCAGTGATGCCATCATCATCAATGCGACTCTCCCCTTCCAAGAAGGGCATGATAAACGAAAACAGGTTTGGGTGCCCCAACTTATTCCTCACGTCGTTATACAATAGCCATCGCTCGTATAACAAAGATGACCAGGCTCAGGCACTGGGCGAGATGCCACTGTAGGGCCTGACTTGAGAGAACAGAATTCCGAGAGCTGCCTCATTCTCCACAGAGCAACTTACAGAAACAAATTAGAGAACATCGATCGGCATGCATGGTATGACTCACAAGAGCACATGGCGTTGCCTCATAGCAATTGTGCCCTACAATGCCCAACACTCGTTCTTACCTTTCTGACATGCATCCCCAGCCGTCTCTATATGCTGCGCCTAACCATAACTACTGAGGTAGACACGAAAAAGAAAACGCCCACTTTCAATAGACCTCCCGCAGGGGCGCCTTGTGTAGCGAGGTGTTGGTGCTTGGCGCCACCACAGACCCTTAGCCCCCATACCGAATCTGTCATCCGTACCGTGGCGATAGGCTGAGAGGTGGAGGGAAGAAACCATGAACGGTGGCGGTCGAGCAAGTGGTCAATCCTCGGCCGATGGGCTCCTCGTCTGTCTACCAGGCGGGGAGCCCCGGGACCTTCCTCTGTGTATAAGGGTGAATCAGAAGCGACAAAGTTTTAGGAACCTTTAGTCAGTACATGCCGTATGGATAAATGTGCAAAAAAATCTGATCGGCCCCCCAAAAGGGGTCGCACCGATGTGAAGAAATGAAATCCACAGAAGCCAGAAACGTTTGCGAAGTTTTTTATGGTTCACTCAAACACTGATGAACCGGTAGCCAACCTGTCTGCATTTGTCATCGCCAACACCCTAAAAAGCTGTGTAGGGAAAGACTACAAAGCAAAAACCAGCGAACCGGAGATCTCCTTTAGATGTAAACACAAAAGAACAAAGCATCAAACTGATGTCATTACAGAATCTTGGAGAAATGAGTGTGCAGGTAACACCGCACCGCACCCTGAACCACTCAAAGGGCGTCATATCTGAATATGAACTCCTACAGAGTACCAATGCAGAAGTGGAAGAACTAGCTCAACAAAGAATAATAGCAGCCCGACGAATAACCACCCGGAGAAACAATGCTGAAATCAAGACAAAACACATTGTCCTAACTAGCAGTAGCACAACTCTGCCTGATTTTATCCACGCCGCATACCTCCATTGTAAAGTCCGCCCATACATACCGGATCCGAGAAGATATTTCAAGTGACAGCGCTTTGGACACAGCATGTTGGCTTGCCGGGGTAAACCCACTTGTGTCACATGCGCAGAAGACGCATATACAGAGGAAAGATGCGAACGCACTCCAAAATGCATCAACTGATAATGGCGCACATGGCCCGTACTCCAGGTCGTGCCCAGTCTGGAAAACAAAAAGAAATCGTAGCTTTGAAGACCACAGAAAACCTGTCCTACCTTGAGGCAAAAAAACGCGTATCTTTCCAACAGAAAGGGACATACTCTGAAGCAGTGACGCAGGGCCCGCCGCCGCCTTCAGTTTCTGTGAGTAAACAGGTCGATCCGGTGGACCTGGCGTCGACAACCAAGTCCCCACCACAGAAGTCGGTGGTACAGTTCACAGGGCTGAAAATTTCGTGGGAAGACCACGCGATCCTTGCCGGAGGCCCTCAGGCCCCACTTTCAGCAGTGGCATCCTCGGCGACAGACACCCAGAACAGCTCTGCTGAACTGAACCTGTCGCCCCGCCCCTCTAAGAAGGCAACTGCTGGCCCAAGAGACTCTGCCACTGAAGCAGGGCCTGGTTCAGCGGTGCCAACAAAAAAGACGAATGCGAAGGCCACGGGCCATCGCAACCAAGAAGCATCCTCCACGTCCACCGTGGAGGATATGGATGTCAGCGAAAATCCGGCGACATCTAAATCACACGCATCCGCGGCGTCTCCGCGAAAATCCGGCGCCACACAAGTGGCGATGGATTCAACTCCTGTTCCGCCACCGCTGCAGCGGCGCCGAGACTCCCTAGAGAAAAAAGGGGAACCACAAATCACTACTCCTGAGATTAAATAACCCCAATCCCCAGCTTATGACAATGGCGCATCTAAAAGGCGTATCTAATACAATTCCTTCAAACGCATATCTAATACATTGGAACTGTAGAGGTCTACACAGAAACTACACAGACATAACCGATATGCTGAAAACAATGGCACCTACAGCTGTGTGCCTGCAGGAAACGAACCTTGGGCCACAGCACACAAACATCTTAAAAATATTTTCCGGAAAGACCGAGTGCAAGCTAGCCGACTCTTAGGAGGCGTCGCTATCATTACGTAAAGCGATGTCCCTTCAAGAGAGGTACTATTAAAGACGTACTTAGAAGCGGTCGCAGTTAACATCATTAGCCATAAAACGATAACAATATGCTCTCTGTACATACCACCACACAACACAATTGCCATGCATGATCTAGAAGAACTTCTAGAACGGTTTCCTGAGCCATATGTCATAATTGGGGATTTTAACGCACACTCCTCACTCTGGGGAAGTGAGCATACTGATTCCAGGGGTCAGCTCATCGAGGATTTTATTCTTTCGAATAACATATGTTTAATGAATACGGGAAAATTCACGTACTGCTGCCCCTGCTCTGGAAAAATGACCTGCCTCGATTAAGCATTTGCATCTCCATCGGTTTTTAATGATTTTATTTGGGATATTTTAGACGACCCTCGGGGAAGTGATCACTTTCCTACGGTTTTAAAGCTAACATCAGCTACATTCATCCTCCCTACGAAGCCACGGCGATGGAAAACTCACCTCGCCGATTGGGCACTTTTCAGAACGAAGGCCACACTGGAAAAAGGATATACCGAAAACCTTACGATAGAAGAAATAAATGAAAAATTTGTCACATGCTTAATATCTACAGCAAAAGAAGCAATCCCACAAACATCTGAAATTGCACGAAAACACAAAGTTTGGTGGTCAAATGAATGCTCATTGCCTAAAAAGCAGCAAAACAAGGCTTGGAGCAACCTTCGCAGATATCCCACAGCAGGAAACTTGCTCATCTTCAAAAAGGCTAGAGCCAAAGCACGATAAATTAGATGCAACGCAGAAAGGGCATCATGGCAACAGTACATATCCTCCATAAATAGATCAATATCATCAAAGAAAATGTGGGAGCAGGTGCGGAAATTGACATTAAATTTTACTCCGTTCACATTTCCAATGCTAACCACACCCGGTACTCAAACAACATTAGAAGAGCAGGCCAACATATTGGGTGAGCATTTTTCCACAGTTTCAAGCTGATCCAACTACACACACACATTTCAAAAGCACAAAACAATAGTAGACAAACAAAAACTTCTCTTTGGAACATGCATACATGAAGACTACAATCAGCTTATTGCAATGCAGGAACTAAACACAGTACTAACATCCGGTAAAAAGACAGCACCAGGCCCAGACAATATACATTATGCCATGCTTGCTCACCTCTCTGAGACTGCCATAGAGGCTCTCCTAAAATTTTGCAACAAAACATGGATGAGTGGAGAAATCCCCCAAGCATGGAAAATAGTACCCTTCCTAAAACCTAGCAAACCACCAACTAGTCCCACCAGCTACAGGACAATAGCACTCACTAGCTGTAGAGCAAAATCATTCGAAAGCATTCTATACATCACACTAACCTTCATACTTCAGTCCCGACAACTTTTAGATGTACACCAGTGCGGGTTTAAAAAGACATGTTCCACAACCGATCACCTTGTCCACCTAGAAAACACCATCCGGGAAGCGTTCATCCACAACCAACACTGCATCGGGGTCTTCTTCGACCTGGAGAAGGCTTAGGATACCACGTGGAGGTTCGGTATCCTCCGTGACCTAGCGGACCTAGGCATCCGAAGCAGGATGCTGGGCTGTTTCAGCGACTTCCTAACCAACCGCACGTTCAGAGTCCGCCTAGGCGCAACCTTCTCCAACACTTTTATTCAAGAAACTGGCGTACCCCAGGGGTGCATCCTCAGCACGACCTTATTCATCATAAAAATAAACTCCATAGGAAAAGTAATCCCAAAATCCATAATGTACTCAGTTTATGTAGACGACCTCCAAATAGCATGCACGTCTTCCAGCATACCTACCTGTGAGCGGCAGATACAAATAACAATAAATAAACTGGCTACCTGGGCAGATTGAAACGGATTTAGATTTTCCCCTGAGAAAACAGTAGCGATTCTGTTGTCTTTGAGACGAGGCCTGCAGGCCGACCCCACACTATATCTAAACCAAACCCCACTACCTGTCAAACAAGAGCATAAATTCCTAGGGATAACTTTCCGTAAAAAGCTCACTTTCTTGCCACATATTGCCACGCGCCTAACGCGCCGCGCGGCCTCCGCGCTGAATCGAAGACGACGACGAAGCGGCGGTGGC
Organism: Amblyomma mixtum; assembly: GCF_055824585.1. Taxonomy (NCBI): domain Eukaryota; kingdom Metazoa; phylum Arthropoda; class Arachnida; order Ixodida; family Ixodidae; genus Amblyomma; species Amblyomma mixtum. The sequence goes on from NC_143016.1 coordinate 200,704,957, forward strand.
CTCTCGCGGCGCGCTTGTTCTGTTTTGGTGTCGTGGAAGCTGGCTCTATAATTAAAAGAAGGCTCCCAGTCTTGGGTTCTTGTCGACGCCTACCTTCGCGGCTCTTCTGGTCGTGACACTGGTGGAGGTGCGGGGACGGCCCCGACATACGCACGGCAGGCGGACATCTTGTCGCACCACTCGGCATGTGTGCGGCCCGGGTTACGGTTCGAGGCTGCACATTCGTTGCCACTTTTCTCGTTCTCCGCGAATGTTCTCGCGATGTCATCCTTGGCATCGACTTTCTTCGCGAGCACGGTGCTATCATAGACCTGCCGAACCGCTTGGTGACGTTTTCTACCGCAATGGCCACAGAAGAACCTGCGCACCAGGGTTCTCGGTCCGCCCTGCGAGTCGCCGACGATAACGTTACGGTGCCACCACGTGCCAGCATTCTCGCTAGAGTTACCTGCGACGAGCCACATAGGGGACTCCGGGTTGTCGAGCCTAATGTCTCCCTCGTACTCACTAAGGGGGTTGCGGTGGCACGGGGTCTTGGATCCCTTCGTGACGGTTGTACAGAGGTCCTTGTCACCAACTTCTGCAATGAGCATCGACATCTGTTCCGTGGCACAGCCATCGCTTACGTCGACCATGTTCAGGAAGTGGCCGAATGCTTTGCTTGTGCGGAGGACACACCTGGAGCTGACGCCGAAGAGGTCACCAACGTAGACATAAATCCAGGCCTTCCACCGACTGAAAAGAGGCAACTCCAGGACCTCTTGCGGGAGTTTGGTGCGTGTTTCACGTCGTCGTCTAAAGTGCGCCAAACGTCGATAGTTAAACACCGCATTATCACGCATGAAGGAGCCCGACCCATCCATCAGCAGCCCTATCGTGTGTCCCCTCGTGAGCGAGATGCTATTCAAACACAGGTCGAAGAGATGCTCACAGACGGCGTCATCCAACCGTCAAGCAGTCCGTGGTCGTCTCCTGTCGTCCTCGTGAAAAAGAAAGACGGGACACTACGGTTCTGCGTAGACTACAGGAAGCTGAACAGTGTGACCAAGAAAGATGTGTACCCGCTCCCGCGTATCGACGATTCCCTCGACCGACTTCGTCAAGCCAAGTACTTCTCTTCGGTCGACCTCAGAAGTGGTTATTGGCAGATAGAAGTTGATGAGAGGGACCGTGAGAAAACCGCCTTCATCACACCGGACGGGCTGTATGAATTTCGTGTCCTCCCATTCGGGCTCTGCTGTGCTCCTGCCACGTTCCAAAGAATGATGGACACCGTTCTCACCGGTTTGAAGTGGCAGACCTGTCTTGTTTATCTTGATGATGTCATCATTTTTTCCGCAACGTTCACGGAACATGTGCACAGCCTCAGGACTGTCCTCGAAGCCGTTCGATCCGCCAACCTCTCCCTCAAACCAGAAAAATGCCACTTTGGGTTCACCGAATTGAAGTTCCTCGGGCACGTCATTAGTGCTGACGGAATCCGCGCTGACCCAGAGAAGCTTGCTGCCGTTGCTGCCTTTCCGGTTCCCGCCCACAAAAAAGCAGTCCGACGCTTCCTGGGCCTGTGCTCCTACTATCGCCGCTTCATTAGAAACTTCGCCCAGCTCGCCAGCCCCCTGACACTCCTCACCCGTGATGACACGTCATTTTCCTGGGGCAACGAACAGCAGACTGCCTTCGACGAGTTACGACGCCGACTCCAATCGCCGCCCATCCTGGCACATTTCGACGAAGATGCTGACACGGAGGTGCACACGGATGCGAGCAACGTCGGTCTTGGCGCTGTTCTTGTACAGCGGCGAAATGGCGTCTACAAAGTAATTGCCTACGCCAGCCGCGCACTGTCGCGCGCTGAGTTGTACTCTACTACGGAAAAAGAATGTTTGGCGGTAGTCTGGGCCGCCGCTAAGTTCCGCCCATACCTGTATGGTAGACCGTTTCGTATCGTCACCGACCACCACTCGCTGTGCTGGTTGAAAAATTTAAAGGACCCTTGCGGCCGCCTAGCACGTTGGGCATTACGCCTGCAGGAATTCGATTTCACCGTCACCTACAAGTCAGGCAGGAAGCACACCGACGCTGACAGCTTGTCACGCGCTCCCGTCGAACCTCCTCCAGAAGGCACCACCGATGATGATAGCTTTCTTGGAGCGGTCAGCACGTCTGAGCTCGTTTCCAGACAGCGTGCCGACGCCGAGCTGGGTCTGCTCATCGAACATCTCGAAGGCGGGCGACCTGAAATACCACGATACCTAGCTCGTGGACTATCATCGTTCTGCCTGTGGAGAGGGGTGCTTTATAAAAAGAACTCTACTTCAAGTCCGACAACTTACCTGCTCGTCATACCGTCCGATCTCCGGGATGAAGTCCTCCTTGCCTGCCATGATGAACCGACTTCCGGCCACCTTGGAGTTACACGGACCTTATCCCGAATCCGGAAGAAATATTACTGGCCCAACCTAACTTCAAGTGTCAAGCATTATGTCCGGACATGCCGGCAATGCCAGCGGCGGAAAAAACCCGCGCTCAAGCCTCCTGGACTGCTTCAGTGCATCGAGCCACCACAAATACCATTCGACAAAGTCGGCATGGACCTTCTGGGGCCATTTCCAGAAGTTATAGACCAATAGCCCTTACGAGTTGCTTAACCAAATCCTTCGAAAGTGTGCTTAATATAAGACTGAATTTTGTCCTTGAATCGCGTGAACTCCTTGATATCCATCAATGCGGTTATAAAAAAGGTTGCTCAACGACCGACCATCTAGTTCGCCTTGAAAATACTGTGCGTGAAGCTTTTATACACAAACAAGACTGCCTAGCAGTATTTTTCGATCTGGAGAAAGCAGACGACACAACATGGAGGTTTGGGATTCTTCGGGATCTTGCAGAACTTGGCATTCGCGGCAGGATGTTAAACTGCGTAAATGATTTCCTGTCGAACCGCAAATTTCAAGTACGCCTGGGATCAACCCTTTCCAGGAACTTCATTCAAGAGAACGGGGTTCCTCAGGGGTGTGTTTTAAGCACAACATTCTTTGTTGTAAAAATGAATTCCATAAGCAAAATAATCCCGAAGTCAATTATGTATTCTGTCTATGTCGATGATCTCCAAATAGCCTCCACGTCCTCCAACGTAACAACCTGTGAGAGACAAATACAGCTAACAATAAATAAACCGGCAACATGGGCAGACAAAAATGGATTCCAATTCTCCACACAGAAAACAGTGGGTGTCCTGTTCTCACTAAAAAGAGGCCTACAATCAAACCCCACATTACATCTGAACAATACCGAACTACCTATAAAGAATGAAACAAAATTTCTAGGCATTACTTTTGACAAAAAACTAACTTTCCTACCTCATATTAACGGTCTCAAAAAGAAAGCCTCTCGATCCTTGAACATACTTAAGGTACTCTCTCGAAAACACTGGGGTTCCATTCCAATAGGACCTGCCTTTTACCAATTTATCGCTCTGTAGTGCGCTCTACCTTAGATTATGGTTGTATCGTGTACGGGTCAGTGAGACCGTCGTATCTCAAACGACTGGATCCAGTACATAACTCAGGTTTACGTCTCTCCACTGGTCCATACAGGACATCGCCCATTAAAGGTATGCATGCAGAAACTAACGAACCATCACTTACACACAGAAGAGCCATGCTCACATGCTCGTACATCCTAAAAATCCGGTCACTACAGAAACATCTATGTTATCCTACAGCCACAAAGTGTCCATATAGAATACTCTTTAACAACAAACCGCAAGCTACCAGACCACTACTACTGCGATTTGAAGAGATGTGCCAGGATCTCGGCGTACTAAACACATTTCCTGGTATTGCGCAAAGACGAAATCCACTGCCACCATGGTGCAATTTCCCTGCAGTCTGCGATTTCACCCTTACACAGTTCCATAAAAAACAAACTCCACAACAACATATATTGCAAGAATTTCTCGCACTTGAGGAAAAGTACAGTACTTTCACAGCATTTTACACAGATGGTTCAAAAACAGATCTCTATGTTGGAAGTGCAGTGGTACAAGGGGATTGGAATCAAATAGTAGGGCTTCCGCAGTGTACATCCATCTTCACTGCCGAATGTCACGCCATCTTTCTAGCCATAAAAAAATAGTAAATGAGAACCTCGCAAACAGTATTATATACAGACTCACTAAGTGTACTTAGAGCCCTCCACTCAAGAAATGCAAAATGTCCACTACTTAGTGACCTCATACACAACATAAAAACATCCATAGCTCAAGGACAAAACATAAAACTCTGCTGGGTACCTAGCCATATTGGAATTCAAGGCAACGAGAGAGCAGACTTGTGTGCTGCTAAAGCCCGTTGCAAGCAAATAAACAAAGTAAACATACCCTTTAATGATTGCATGCACTTAGTACACCGTAAATTAAGGAAAAAAATGGCAGTTAACTTGGAACAATGAAGTAAATAACAAACTACATTTGATAAAGCCAGTTTTAGATGAATGGTATTGCGCAAAGACGAAATCCACTGTAGTTGGATCTACTGGTCGCGTTGCCGGCCTAGAGGCACTGCAGCGCCAAACCGAGCAACTGGAGAAGCAATTGGCGGCCCTCCCGAATCAAATCATGTCAGCAGTCCGCGAGTCCTTCCAGGACATGTTCAAGGCAGCTTTAACGCAAGCACTTCCCGACCTTATGGCCCAGGTCACTGACTCGGTCCTTAAAGCCGTGCAGCCCTGGGTCAACACCCAAATTAAGAACGCCATAAGCTGCGAATCCCCTCACCTCAACGTAAGACAGCTTCCCGCCAGGCAGCGGAGGAACATGGCTCAGGTTCGGCAGCTGGTGGGTCGGTGCGGCCCCTCACTGGGGTTGCGCCGACTCCCGGTCAGAGCTATTCCGATCACCCTTAAATAAATACGACAAGATGGCTAGCAGATGTAATAGGAATGCTAAAAACTTTGAAAAATTCCAGATCATCCAATGGAACTGCAGGGGTTTCAGAGCTTGGAAAAAGCGGTCATACCTCCAGCTTTACCTGCAGTCCCTAAGTGACATGCCGGCGCTCATTGCCCTGCAGGAGCCCGGCATAGACGCTAAATTATCAGGCTACAGCACCTTTCAGGGGGGCCCTCTACGTGAATCCTGGTGAATAAGGCTTACACCGTGGTTCAGGTCGACTTAGACTTGATTACCGAGCAAGAATATACAATGGTCCGACTACTGCCTCTCAGACGCCGCGACCCGTCAATACATATCCTCAACATATACTGCCCTCCGCGTAAGCCGCGCGTAACTTTCAATGAAATCTTCCTTCGCGCGATAAAATTGGCAGCCAAAGAGCCTCTAGTGATCGCTGGAGACTTCAATGCTCCCAGCCTTCATTGGGGCTACCACTTCGAACAGGCAAGAGGACGTAAGCTGGCGGAGCTCATCTCCACCCTCAGCCTCACGTTGCTCACGGAACCGGCGTATCCCATTCGAGTGGGGAATTCGGTAACCCGCGACACGTGTCGAGACCTTTCTCTCGTTAAAAATGCTAGACCGGCTGCCTGGGAGAACTTGGGAGATTCTCTAGGCAGCGATCACCTCCTTCTCCGGATTACACTCGAGGCAAAGGCAGCGCGCAAAAAATGGGGTCAGGCCAAGCTGACCGATTGGCAGAAATTCCGGAATCACACTATCCCTCCCGTACTATTTTCCGGCGGCTACGCGGAGTGGGCTAACCACATATACAACATTCAGAAACAACACGTCACAACACTACAAACCACCGAAGAGATCCCCGCAGTGGACACCCATCTCCTGCATTTGTGGGAGGCGCGCCGGAGCTTAACTAAACGGTGGAAAAAGCAGAAAACTAATCGCAAATTACGCGACCGCATAGCCAAACTCACAGAGCAGGCTGCAGCGTATGCTACTGAGCTCTCAGATTCAACTTGGATAGCACGCTGCGGCGCCGCAGCTCATCAGATGAGCTCGAAGGGGACGTGGCGTCTCTTTCGCAGTCTAATCGACCCCTCCCAAGCAAGAGGGGAGACGCAAAAGCAGCTCCGGCGGGCTCTGCAAGGGTTCCAAGGTACGACGGCGCAACTTGCGGACACTCTGTGCGACAGATATCTCTGTCGTATGGAGGACCCGCCTGGGCCAGAGTACATGTACTCTGGCAGGCCTAATGAAACACTCGATGCCCCTTTTGAGTTGCACGACCTTAAGGCGGCCTTAGCAAAAATGCGCCGTTGTACGGCTCCGGGACGGGACCACATAACAGTGAACCTGTTAGCGAACCTACCGGACTCAGCCTACCTTCATTTATTAGAATACATCAACCAGATCTGAGACGGGCGTCCACTCTCTCCCGAGTGGAAAACGTCACTTGTGACGTTTATCCCTAAAACAGGTAAGGCCGTGAATACGGACAACCCGAGGTCCATATCACTGACCTCGTGTGCGGGCAAGCTTATGGAGACGATGGTACGGGATCGCCTCTCTCCATGCCTGGAGAGTAAGGGCTTCTTTGCAGTCACCATGTTCGGGTTTCGCCCTCACATGTCTGCACAGGATGTCCTTCTCCAGCTGCACAGGGATGTAATACGACCCACAACTATGCAACACAATGACAAAGCCATCCTCGCCCTTGATCTGAAAGGGGCTTTCGACAATGTGAAACACGGAAGCATCCTGGCCAACTTGAGTTCTACCGATTGTGGGGCTAGGACCTACGCGTATGTAAGAGATTTCTTGTCTAATCGCCAGGCCTTTCTTCGGATTGAGGACGAGGAATACGGCCCTTACATGATGGGAACACGGGGTACCCCTCAGGGAGCAGTGTTATCACCGCTCCTGTTCAACATTGCTATGATGCGCCTCCCAAGCCAATTGGCCCGTGTGGAAGGCATTCAACACGCGTTATATGCAGATGATATTACAATTTGGACCACTCAGGGGAGCCTTGGGGACATGGAGGACCGCCTTCAGCAGGCTGCTTCCATAGTCGATGCGACTGTGGGCTGCAATGTGCTCCAGCGAAATCAGAGCTTCTGCATGTCAGAGCGAACCCAAAGGATAGGACAGCAATACACCTCTCTCTGGCTGGAGGTCCTATTAGAGAGGTGGAGGAGCTCCATATTCTGGGCCTTTTCATTCACCAGAGACTCAGACCGGACTCCACTATTGCGAAACTCAAGAGAGTAGGCGAACAGGTAGGGCGCATGATCCGCCGCGTTTCCAACAAGCGGGGTGGTCTGCGGGGCAGGGACGCGCTTCGGCTCGTCTATGCCTTCGTGACTAGCCGGATCCTCTACGCCGTGCCATATCTCCGCACTACTAAGCAAGACGAGGCGCGAATAGACGCCATCATCCGCAAGGCAACTAAGCGAGCCCTGGATCTCCCGGTGGCTACCTCTAATGCCAAACTCAAGGCATTGGGGGTGCTAAACTCCTATCAGGAGCTGCGGGAGGCCCACCTCGTGAACCAATACACGCGGCTCACGCAGACGGCTCCTGGGCGCCGCCTGCTAAACCGCTTACACATCCAACACGACAGCACTCCAGAGGAGGCGGAGCGTATCCCAGTACTATGGCGCCATATGCTCTGGGTCTCCCCGCTCCCCCGTAACATGGACACCGACATGCATGAAAACAGACGACAAGCGCGGGCTCGGGCTCTTGAGAGACAACACGGCTCCCAACCCGGTGTATATTATGTTAACGTAGCAGGGCCATCGCCCACGGGATTTTACTCGGCCGCTGTCGTTCACCAGGAAATGCACGTTGATGGACTCTCCTTTCGAGCCCCGAATTGAATGCGGGCCGAGGAAGTAGCGATAGCGCTTGCTGCCGCCCACGCCAATTCGAGAATAATCATCACAGACTCCCGAAAAGCATGTGAACATTACATGGCAGGGGAGATCTCCCCCTTAGCTGCTTGTATTGTACGACGGACTGCCACTGATCCAACACCCAAACGAATCATTTGGGCTCCTGGCCACCAGGGCTTACGAGGTAATGAGGCCGCTGACGCGGCTGCCCGAGCGCTTACTCACTGGGCTCCTCATCCCAGCTCTTCTGGCTCGGAGACTAACCAGCCGCTGCTACGATTCAGGGAAATATTAACACATTATAGCGACAACTACCGCCTTTTCCCGGCCCCTACAAAAGGGCTGAGTAAGACGGAGGAGCGAACTTTAAGGCGCCTGCAGACAGGTACTCTACTCTGTCCTGCAATAATAAAACATTACGATCCTAACACGGATGGGCGATGCCCACACTGTGGGGAGACCTGTGATATCTTCCACATGGTGTGTGCATGTACTCAAAATCCCCACCTCCCCCCTTCCCCTACCCCTTCCAGAGAGGCATGTGAGACTTCCCTCCTCAACTGCTCCTCGCTTGAGTCCCAAAGGGCTCCGGTGAAACGGGCGAGAGACGGGGCCTCGTCATGCGGTGTCCCGGACTAGGGACGCCGACAATGTAGCGGGGCCACTCTGTGGCTCCCAAACTCTTTTTCACAAAATAAGTTTTCACCACCACCACCACCACCATTCCTTTCGGGTGTACACCAAGATATGAGAGACAGGCATTTCATGTCCTTAAAACCAATTTTGATTTCATTTCATTTTCCTTAAGGCCCTTATGGCACATACGGATATGCACCGAGATATGAGAGAGAGACAGGCTTTGCTTCCTTTCCTTAAAAGTAATTTTCTTTTCATTTGCCTTCCCTTACGGCTCGGTTCGGGTGTCCACCGAGATATGAGAGTTTCCTGGTTCACTGTTTGTCTTTTATTTTATTTGTGCCGGGTGTAACGTCACTCCTTTAGGGTGTACACAAAGATATGAGAGACAGGCATTTCGTTTCCTTAAAACAAAATTTCATTTCATTTTCTGACGGCCCTTGTGACGTGGTACGGGACTCCACTGAGATATGAGAAACAGGCGTCCTTTCCTTAAGACCAATTTTCTTTTGATTTTCCTTACCTTACTGTGCGCTTTGGGTGTCCACCGAGATATGAATGTTTCCTGGCGCACTGTATATATTTGATTTATTTTTTTATTTTTGCCGCGTGTGACACAACTCGGTTTCGCGCATGCGCAGCTATGGCAAATCTTGGCTCGGATGGCTCACCCGAAGCGCGACTAGGGTGCAGGTAGTGGTGGTTTGGTTTATGGGGTTTGACGTCCCAAAGCGACTCAGGCTATGAGGGACGCCGTAGTGAAGGGCTCCGGAAATTTCGACCAACAGGGGTTCTTTAACGTGCACTGACATCGCACAGTACACGAGCCTCTAGAATTTCTCCTCTAAAGAAATTCTGCCGCCGCGGCCGGGATCGAACCCGCGTCTTTCGGGTGCGCAATGTCTCTTGAAACGAATGTCACTTGTTGAAAGTGGCACTAAAAGCGCCAGTGTGGCAGGAGTATAATTCTCTCGCAAAAAAAAACTGTTCCAATCCGTGCTACACCTGGACTAGCACATTGCAGTTATGCATGGGTAGTGTGCTATGTTTTGTAGCAATTTATAGTTATCGAGCGTTGCCACTCCTGAAACCTTCATGAATTTGTATCGTTGCGCTTGCATTTCGTGCTGTTGCCCAGCACGCCTTCCACGTGAGGTCTTCAAGACAAACCTCATTTAGTGTTCTGGCTTCTACGGCCAAGTGTTAATGGGTGTGTGGTGATGGCTTTGCTAGACTACATGCTGGAAATGCTGCTGCATGAAAGTTATGTCGCTTCTCAGCTCTCTGTCACTGTTTGCGGAGGTGATCTCTGCGCCTCTTTACCGCGACAGATGCCCCGGCCCGCTGTCACTTTGTCGCAGCGTCTGTGGCGCGAGGCAAAGTGTGCCTCTTCGGACTGCTCCTTCCACCTATGTTCCCATTCATGTCGCAAACTCCACTTTACTGTAGAGCCTAGGCCATCCATTTAATCCATTTTCTCTTAGAGACATGCACCGGTGGCTTATGGCGATAGTCGACACACTTTTAAGGTTGTGCACTTAAAGGTTAGAAACACGATGAAATTTAAAATTACTCCAGGTGTACTTTTTTTTGGGTGACTTCTTGCATCAAGTCGAAGGTGTAGCCGCGAAATGCATGCCTGTATTAATACACGTTTGAACAATACTCACGGCCAGAGGCCAAACTAAGACTAAGAGCCAAATGGCAAGCTTCTTGGGAAAATGAAAGAAACAACAAGCTGCATACTGTAAAGCCTATTTTGAAAGAATGGAAATCATGCCGTCATAAAGAACGTTTTATCGAAGTAATTTTATGTCGTTTACGCATAGGCCACACACACATCACCCATAACTTCTTATTAACAAAAAAAGACAAAACCTTTGTGTGAAATGTGTGGTGAGGAGCTCAGTGAATCACATTTTAATCTCTTGTTCGCATCTCGAAGAACTTCGAAAGAAAATTTTTACGGTATTTTACAATGAACACATTCCATTTCATCCCGCATTACTTTTAGGCGAGGAAACACTCGTCGAGTTTTCACTTGTTTGTAAGCTTCTAAAGAAAGCCAATGTTTTAAATTTAATATATTGTAACTTCTATACACTTAACATAACATCATCTAACCTTGTGTTTGGCGCATGATAGCCATAGTTGCTTATGCGCCAAAAAACCCCATATAACTAACTAACTAACAGAAGGGAACAGCATTGCACTAAAACAAAATATATCAACTCATCGCATTGGTGGAGTGTAGGAGGATCTCCTCATTTTCCGTCAATCTTTGATCTCTGCTACTATAATTTTACTTGATCGATGGGGCAGACAGTGTGCTCACTTATTCCTCAGTCGCTGTTATCATAAAGGAGGCTAACAATATTTCTCTTGCATTCTTGTTTCTTGATTTTGTGATTATAGTTGTTTTCTCAAAATTCGGTGCATGCTGCCAATGCGATATATTCTCTCAATCAGCCACATGACATGGCGCAGATATGCAGAGGCATTCTACATGTGCTTTCGGTGCTCCAGCTTGCGTTCGTGTGTGGTGCGGGAGCGCTTGCGTATGTGTAGCATAGCGCGTGTGCAGCGAAAAATACGGCACCGGAGAGACATGGCACAATGTACACAATGTATATCACTGCGAAATGTTTTTACCGGGATGTAGCTTTTTCTTTTCTCTACATCCTGGAGGCGCTTTTTAGAAGCCTTAGAACTCGTCAAAAAAATCGCGGAAATAATCTTCGCCCTCTTAAGCGACCTCAACAAACCCGTCAACCATCTTGCCTTTTCTGCCCGCTCATTCGCTTCTCACCTTTCTTAATATCCGACTACTCAGCATGTGTATGGCAGGTGCGGAGAAGGCTTCATGCCGCATGGATACTTTTATTTTCTGCAGTCTGCAGTTTCTCTTCTACAGACCTTCTGTTTTAGCTTTTTAAAAGAAGCAGGTATACATGAAAAATTGTAAATTTTGATCCGCTGGTTCACTTTATTGCATGACACACCACAGCTACTTTCTCATTCATGAGAAGGCTGAGGTTTTTATTTACCTGTTTGGGAGCCTCGGGATCCTTGCCCAGCCAAGGATAGGTCCTGAGACTACCTGACCTTCTTAAGGCTTTTAACATTAGCCAGTTTCTTACTACAGGCCATCTACACCAGCGATTTTTCACATTTCTGAAAATTCTACAGAAAACTTATCTTACCCTTGAGCTTGGCACATGATGGCCTTATCTGCCTAGTGCCATAAAACCCAACACAACACCCAGTCTAGAGCAATCTCATCATGCCCCAGATTTCCATCGTGGGGCATTTCCAACATTTCCAACATGCCCTACATTTCCAGCATGCGCAACATTTCCACTATGCCCGAACCATGCTCACCATGACCTGTGGCAGGACTGTTTAGGTTTTTTTTCTATTTCGACGTCTTTTGACCTGGTTTTCGCGGTCAATTTTTCTTACGAAAGGACCACTACTGGAGCCCAGCTCGGCGCGTCGCGTATGCTCGTGGCGGTACGGCTACCAAGCTAACTTGAGTTGCCGTTGCCTAGCAACCGCTTCAGCTGCGCTGCAAATGATGGCGCTGTGCTGCTGCCGCCTGGTTGACAGTTCAGCCATGCTGTGGAGAGCTGTCGTTTGATGCTCTTTCTTTCTCTGTCCTCGTGTCCTACATACTGGTTAGTTACCTAGTTCTTTTCTGCCACTGTCAGTCAACGCTCTTTCTGTATAAATATTTAATTACCTTAGCTGCCCACCTGTTATGGTTACTTCGCTCAGGTGTTCTTTATAAGGTATTTAACTCAGCTTCCCGTGCTTCCAACGATGACGAGTCCATATCCCCTTGTCCATATCCCCTTGCCATGGGCACATAGTGCTAATCTTCCAACAGCTCTCTGATTTACGTCTAACCTCGACTGAACTTCTGCCGTTAAGCACAGAACCGTAATCCCGAAAGTAAGCCCCGGCACCATTACTCCTTTGCACATACCTCTCAGTACTTTAGCTGTACCCCCATAATGCCCTAAGCTTCTTCATCCCGGCGCCTCTTCGCCCTTTTCCTCTAAGATATTGTTGATGCTTTTCCGTGTATATCCCGAGGAATTTTTAGTCAACCCCTCTGCGTATTGTGGCCTTGAATTGTAAGTACCTGATCAGTTGTATCGTTGTAAATCATCACACCTGAGTCAGTTCTGCTAAAACTGAAACCCAGAGTGTCTTTTTCGTCTCCACAACAATAACCAAAGTTTGCAAATATTCCTGGCTATCTGCCAACAGTACAATATCGTCCACATACATCAAACCAGGGAGCACTGCTCAACTACACCATCAGCCTGACTATGCCCACTTTCCCCTGTCTCTCCAAATGTCCCTGTCCTTTGCCAGTAGCGGCGACTGTATTCCCGCAAATTTCTTAACCTCATCTACCCACCTAACTATCTGCCGCCCCCTGCTATGTTTGCCTTGTCTTGGAATCCGTACCCTTAAGGACCAGCGGCTATCTTGCCTTCGCATTACATGCCCTGCCCAAGCAAATTTCTTCCTTTTGATTTAAAATAGAATGCCATTCACCCGCGTTTGTTTCCTCACCCACACCACCCTCTTCCGATCTCTGAATGTTACACCAATCACTTTTCTTTCCATAGCTCGCTGCGTTGTCCTTAACTTAAGCTGAACCCTCTTTGTTAGCCTCCACGTTTCTGACCCATAGGTGAGTACCGGTAAGATACACCTGTTGTATACTTTTCTCTTGAGAGATATTGGTGAAATGCCATTAATGATCTGAGATAGCCTGCGATATGCGCTCCACCTCATTCTTATTCTCCTAATTATTTCCCTCTCATGATCTGGATCAGCTGTCACTACCTGCCCTATATAGACATATTCTCTTACTACTTCCGGCACCTGGCTACCAATTGCGAACTGCAGTTCCCTTGCTAGGCTGTTGGACATTACTTTATTTTGGTTTTCTGCATGTTAATTTTTAGTCCCACCGTTAAATTTTATCTCTGCCTGTCTAATTCATTGATCATACTTTGCAGTTCATGTCCTGAGTGACTTAGCAAGGCAATGTCATCAGCGAATCGCAAATTACTTAGGTATTCTCCATTAACTTTTATCCCCAACTGTTCCCACTTCAGGCCCCGGAATACCTCCTGTAAACAGGCAGTGAATAGCATAGGCTAGATCGTGTCTCCCTGCCTGACACCTTTTCTTATTGGAATTTTATTACTGACTTTATGGAGAACTACGGTAGCTGTGCAATCGTTGTAAATATCTTCGGATATTTTCACATAGCACTCTTCTACACCCTGATTCTGCAATGCCTGCATGACTGCTGAGGTCTCTACTGAGTCGAATGCTTTCTCGTAATCAATGAACCCTATATATGGGGGCTGGTTATATTCTGCTCATTTCTCTATCACCTGATTGATTGCGTGAATAATGTCCATTGTCAAGTATCCTTTACGAAAGCCTGCCTGGTCCTTTGGTTTATTGAAATCTAAGGCTGTCCTGACCCTATTAGCGATTTTCTTAGTAAATACCTTGTAGGCAACAGAGAGTAAGCTGATCGGTCTGTAATTCTTCAAGTCCTTCAAGTCCTTTTTAGTCCCTCTTCTTGCTGTCTTTTGCAAATTTATCGCTCAGTAGTGCGCTCTTGCCTGGATTTATTAATTATGAATGTATAGTATTATGAATGTATAGTATTATTAATGTATAGTATGAATGTGTAGTATATAACTCTCGGGGGTTGGTTTGGAAGGGGGAAAGTTAAGCACCTGAATGCGTTAATTTTGGCGTCTGACTGTGCTAACACTACTGACTTCGTGTTTGTATTTTTGGTTTATTGGGGTTTAAAGTCCCCAAGCGACTCAGGCTATGAGGGACGCCGTAATGAAGGGCTCCGGAAATTTCGACCACCTGGGGTTTAACGTGCACTGAAATCGCACAGTACACAGGCCTCTAGACTTTCGCCTTGATCGAAATTCAGCCGCCGCAGCCGGGATAGAACCCGCGTCTTTCAGGTCAGCAGCCGAGCGCCGTAACCACTGAGCCACCGCGGCAGGGCTGTTTGTATTTTTTAATGCAGACGTTCAAACATGAGAAATGAATTCCGACAGCTCATGCTCTATTGCAGAATAGGTTGTCTGCTTCATAGTGATCCTGAGGGTTTTTTCAATATTGCCAGTATTCATCAAAGATGATAAATAAGTGTAGCAGCTTCAGGATGTACTCTTACACTTGGATACGGACGCCCCATCCCGAAAGAGAGGCGAGTACCCATAGTGAACTCGTGAACCCCAAAGGGACCTCGGACAGCTTATCCCTTCAATTAGCGGGCAATCTTCCCCTCGCGGTATATGTAGCCAGATGTTGTCAAATCATTCCGTACAGCATCGCTTCGGCGGGCGCATCATAAGACCCTGCCCACGAAGCCTCTCTAACCAAGAGGTAAAGAACTGACGTTACCAGGGCGTACACGTGACGCATGTAAATTTCCACACGCCACTTGCCGGAATCATGGTCGTTCAGCCTGTCACGCGAAATTGTTGCGTATCGAATACCCAGCACAGTGGAGCGTACGGATATCGTGCTGGAGCTTGGCGGTGGCCTATAGAACACGATGACGTAGTTTATACCAGGATGCGGGGCGCCAAAGCTGTTAATATAAAAAAGAAAGCAATAAGGCCAAAGCTACGTGTAAAGGTGACTGGTAGAGATGGATCTAAATGAAAAACAGTACAGTGCCTCTAATTCAAAAAGTATTCCTCAAGCATGGTGTAACAAAGTGTAGTGTAGTCCAAAGCTCCCTGACATGGAAATGTGACGCTGGTGGCCACAAGAACAATTTACGTTGCCCGAATTACCTGACCTAAATGCTGTACATTATATCAAATAAATGACCGTATGCCGACCGGCGTGCACAGAACTCTGGGCCAAATACTGAAGCAGGTGCCTCGGGTAAAGCGAGGGGTTCGTGTATTGTCCCCGCCGATAACAGTATGCAGTCCTGGCCACATTACCACGACATTTCTATCATTGCCATTGTACGCTTCAGTTATTTGGAGACCGCCAGGCTGTGCTTGCAAAGGCATTCAAGCTCAGGGGATCGAGTGCTGCTATATCTGAAGACTTTTCCCGTACTCTCGGTGATAAGCGAAAAAAAATTGTGCAATTATGCCAAACAAAATGGCGAATAAACCGTGAAAGCAGTTCTGAATATAATAGGCTTCACTTGGGTAGTAGGCGTTTCCTATGGGACAGCGAAGCCAGCAACGTACGGGAGCAACGAAAAACTACTGTTCATTCTGCGATGTGCCCAGTCAGCATTTTGTCAATCAACTGCGGCAGAATAAAATATAAAGTCGATGACTTTCACTTTCTTCTGCGTACCGTCCAAGCAACCTTTCCTCTGGGAACAAAATCGTGGCTCAATCCGATTATCTCAACCGCTGAAATATTTCCTGACACGTGCCAGTGATTTCGACGCGACCGTTGTGTACGTGGCGGAGAAGTAAGTGTTTATTCTAGTCCATAAAAGTGTCCCATGCGCTCAAATGGATTTCTCTGATAGTGAAACTGAATTCGTTGTTTGCAAAGTAAGACTGCCGAACGAGAAAACAACGGGTCATTTTATAGGCCTCCTGGTCCTTCTGTAAACCCGCTAGTTGGCTTATCTAATTTTCTTCAAACTATTAACATTGAATGCCTTGTTTTAGGGGGGGGGGGGGACTTTAACCTTTTGGACATTGACTCGTCAGCTGGCGAACCAAGAGATACAGCTCGAGGGTGCTGCGAACAGCTAGCTGCTTCGTCAGCGCCACGTGTGCCCTCTTCCGTCCTGCTCATCTTATCACACAGCGCCACGGCCAAGCACTGCTTTCCTTTCCTTTTCTTCTCGTTTTCTTTGACTGGCTATGAAGACCAAAGCCACGAAATAAACCTGGTTCTTTTTGCTCCAGCCACCCGTCTCGTTTTGTTCTAGCGGGCTCCGCTGCCGACCCGTTGGCAGGCGTCCGCCAGCCGCCGGCCCGTTTGTAACAGAGGGAATCTATACTCAACATTTTGTGACATTTTAGATTCTAAAACTTTTTGTCAGTATGTGCATGAGCCATTGCGAACGGACGGAACTGGTCAGGTACTCGACCTCTTGCTCTGTAACGCGCCTGATGTTGTATGCAATGTACGTACAGGTGTTGCCTGGTTTGAGCGGCCACAATATTATTCTATCAGATTTATTAGTTCCCTTTGTGAATGTTGCGAAACCACCTAGGCGAAAGATTTATGCTTACAGCAGGGACAACTACGAGGCGATTAGCGCTGCTTTCTATTCGTTCTTCTCAACTTTTGATGAACTCGCGGATAACTTAAATATCGAATAGCTTTGGAATACTTTCAAACATAAACTGTTTAAATTACGTGAAGCTTTTATTCCATCAAGCGTTATATCAAGTAGGAGAACTCGAGATGAACCCTGGTTTAACACCGAGTTACGTGCTCTTGTTCGAAGACAGCGACGAATGTATCTTAGATACAAGTCCTCGAATTCGCGAGAGTGCTTGGCCTTGTTGAGAACAATAAAAAGTGGATTTAGACAGAAGTCTCACGTCGCTAAGGACTTCTACTTTTCGAATCTAGGAGAAAGACTTGTCAGAGGTACCAAAGAATTTTTGAGGTATATGAAGCGTACTGGTAAGGATGACAGCTCCGTACCTGCTCTCAAAAATGATGAGGTAATCGTCCTTGATTATGAGTCTAAAGCTTAAATATTTAGCCTTTATTTTCATCTGTTTTTCAAATAAAATCAAATCAGTTTATTTAAACATCCTACGATGCTTATTGGCACGGACAAAAAGCCCTAAATGGGCTTGACGAGGTCCATGCCCCCTACAAGGCATACAGTGGAACGCATCTTTTACATCAATAACAGAAATACACCAGCAGAAACGCAGCTGCTCATGAACAGAAAACTATATAAAAGGAAAAAAGCGTGATGCGAATAACAATGACAAACTTTAGGTTATGAAACATGACAGATATGATGAACGAAAAATGCAAAGCACTGGGAAACACAGCCGAATGAGTACATATAACATAGACGAAGAAAGAAACTAACAATATTGCTGTATGTAGATGTGCAAAAATATATTACGCAAATCCCTGAAAGATTTGTCAGTGACCTCTGTGCCATTTTCTCCGGAAAATTTGTTAACGAGAGATGGCAAGCAAAACTTCAGCATTTGTTGTCCGTAATTGGTGCGGCAAACGTCAACTTTCCATCTCTCCGGTTTTCGCGTACAATACACAGAATCATTCACTGAGAGCCTGGCTAGTTCAGCTAATGAATTATTGTGTTTAATTTTTTCTGATTTGTAATAGCGGATCAGTCTATAGGGGTATAGACACTGTATGCGGATGATGTTAAACGTATTGAACAATTCGGCTGTGTGTGAGTAAGGAGGCACTTTTCCAATTATGCGGATTGCACTTCTGTACATGTGAAAGTTTATTAATATTTCCGAGTGTAGTAGTTGCCCAGACAAGCGCACCGTAATTCATGACTGAGGAATTGTAAAGCAATATATTAATGGCAGTTGGAAACAGTGAACAGTGGCGGCGTAAATAGCCAATCGTGCGCTATACTTTGTTTACGAGGTAGGTAACGTGGTCGCCCCATGACATATTCTCAGTGAAAATTACTCCCAAAGTTTTAAATTTCAAAACTACTTCGATTTGGCTGTTATTGATCATAAGAGATGGAGAATGAAAAACTTATGACGTGGATGGAAGATAACTGCTTTGGTCTTATCAACGTTAATTTTTAGTTGGTTTGCTGTTGCCCAAGTGTTTATGAGCGCCAATGTCCTGTTTGCTCTTTCGGCTAAAGTGAGGCTTGATTGTCCGGAGAAAAACACAGTTGTGTCGTCGACGTATATAATATAGTCGGCAGACTTATTAATGTTAACAATATCATTGACGTAAATTAAAAACAGGAATGGCCCTAAAATGCTCCCCTGAGGAACGCCTGAAGGTACTGTTTTCACGGCTGAGCAATGCCTGTTTATATCAACGAACTGTGTACGGTGTTGTGAATATGAAGATA
Source organism: Amblyomma mixtum (assembly GCF_055824585.1). Lineage (NCBI taxonomy): Eukaryota > Metazoa > Arthropoda > Arachnida > Ixodida > Ixodidae > Amblyomma > Amblyomma mixtum. The sequence continues at coordinate 200,723,507 of NC_143016.1, forward strand.
ACAAAGAGAGTGCTCTGCCGCGAAAGCCATAGTGGTCCAATTTTCGAAGGAGGATTCGGTGGTTGATCAGATCAAAGGATTTTGTGAAGTCTAAAAAAATGCAAAACACCATGTTTTTATTTTCAAATTTTGTAATATCAGCTCCTTTTGAGCAAGCAGAGCTAACTCAGTTGATTTGTTCTTCTGAAAACCATACTGTGCCGGAGTTATGATGTTATGCTTATCGGAGAAAGCTTTTACGCGTTGAAGAGTGATTTTTTCGAAACCTTTGGACAAGACGGGAAGAATAGAAATAGGACGATAAATTGATAAGTTATCTCTGTTGCCTTTTTTAGGGATTGAGATAACTCTGGCAGATAGCATATTGCGCGGGAACACACGTGACGATAAGCAAATGTTACATACATGTGAGAGACAGTGTGCAATTACGTCAATAGCGTACTTGATTGGTGTTATTTGAAGGCTTAGTGCTTGTTCCGAATTACCGTTGCTGAGGGACACAAATGCTGCAATAACTTCATCCTTAGAGACTGGTTTTAAGAACATAGTGTGACCATTTCTTCGCTCCATGTAACATAAGTTATTCTTCATATTTGTATTTTGTGCCGTGGCCACGGAAAGGAAATAATCGTTAAATGCGTTGGCTAGCTCAACGCCACTTAATTCTATGTTATCTATCGTTACCTTTGAAATTGTTTCGGGAGACTGCCCGATTAGAGAATTCAGGACCTTCCATACGTCCGCCGATCGCCCAGTCGATGCATTGAAAAGATTTGTGTGGTAACTCCTTTTGGCTGCACGTAATTCTTTGTAAACGAAGTTTCGGCATTCTTTATAATTCTTCAATGTTTCAAGATCTCTAGTGCGCAAAATCGTGGCGAACAGTTTGTCACGTTTTTTAATAATCTTAAGTATATCGGTTGTGACCCATGGTTCACGAGCTTTTTTTAGGCCGCTTTACCATAACGAGTGGAAATGAGTTGTGGTAGACATCGATAATTTTTTCATTAATTTATTGTATGCGTCTTCGGGGTCATGTGGACGCAAGCACGTCAGCCCAATTTAAGCCAGCTAAACGATCGCGAAATGACGACAGCTTTTCTGGGTTTATAGCACGGTAATAGATAGATTGTCTTATGTGTTTGTTACTGTTAACGGTATGCTCAATGGACATGAAAATCGGAAGGGGATCCCTTAGCGCGTAAATAATAACACCATATTTTAGACGGGGTATACCGAAATTTGTGATGAACAGGTCTAATAGAGTCTGAGAAGTAAGTGTTATTGTTGTGGGTGACTCTATAACATTCCAGCATAGGTGGCAATTCAACAGTGTTTCCAAACTTTCCTTTGCACTGTTATCAGCAAGCCAATTTATGTTAAAGTCCCCACCTAGTATCCCATGGTGTTTGTTTTTGTTAACAAACTCCAAAAAAGAAAACTCCAAGAAAGAAAAAAACCGGCATGTATATCCAGTGGGTGGACGATAACAGACGCAGAAAATGTTTGATCTGAACACCAGTGTTTCGTAATCTGGTGTGACAGCACAGAAGTCTGGAAGCAGTTAACAGTCAATGTTATTTGATGTTAGAGCACAAACGCCGCCCCCTCGACGGTCAGTACGATTCATAAAATATGATTGGCATTCGGGCATTCGGAACACATCATGCTCAGTGTCGAACCATGTTTCAGAGAATATTATTACAGCAAATTGTATTCCAACCTCGCGAAAGAAACATTCTAGGTGGTATTTATTTCTACCGGATTGCAAATTGAAATGAATGCAGGTTAAACGCACCTGAGAACGGTTGTTGGCATACATGATCAGTTCTGATATATCTAGGTAATTCACATTGCAGAAACTTTAGTTTAGTTTAGTTTAGTTTATGGGGTTTAACGTCCCAAAGCGACTAAGGCTATGAGAGACGCCGTAGTGGAGGGCTCCGAAAATTTCGACCACCTGGGGTTCTTTAACGTGCACTGACATCGCACAGTACACGGGCCTCCAGAATTTCTCCTCCAAAGAAATTCTAGCCGCCGCGGCCGGGATCGAACCCGCGTCTTTCGGGTCAGCAGCTGAGCACCATAACCGCTGAGCCACCGCGGCGGCACATCGGAGAAAGCCATGACGAAAATAGCAAAAGAGAAAAGGAACACAGTGGAGAATTCGATTGGGCATAAGGCAATTCTTTGCAGTTAAGGGTAGTTTTATCGACGCATACACCGATAGCTACCCAAAATTTAAACAACTCAGCGGCCGGTAAGTACGCGTGGGTCACACTTATCAGGTTATACCCAGACGCAGCAAAGAGGCATGTAGTACTTTCGCTATCAGCTGCAGTGATAGTCTGCCAAGATACATTCTGAAAGCACGTGATCGTTATCAGCTTGAAACTAAGTGTTAATTCTGCAGTAGCACTTTTCAGAATTTTAGGGCTGTTTTTTTTGTTTCAAGAGGTAATGCCGCCTAGTTCACGTTCTGTCTGCTTTGCATTACCTCTTGAGATATACGAGGGGGTACCCAAAAGAAACCGGACTAAATTTTTTGGTCGGCAAAGCTTCTGTGGTACCGCGTTTTGCCACTAGGAGCGCATAGAGCGAACATTCCAGAGTCAGTAAGCCGAGTGTCATCGTTGAAGGAGGTCAGACTAGTTTAGGCAGAGTTTTAGAGTGTCGACTGTTTTGTGTGAACGTCGTTTTTGCAATGGCTGATTTTGTAAACAGCGTGCGCCGGTGAAATTTTGATTTTTGCACGAAAAAAGTTGAATGGAAACTCTTGAAATATTAAGACGTACAAGGACGATGCTATGGGGACAACTCAAGTGTTCCTGAATCGAATCCTGAATCAAAGCAACAATCATGCCAATGGAAAACTTCAAATTCACCTCGCCTCAAGAAAGCTCGTCAGGTGAAACTAAACCTCAAAACAATGCTGATTTGTATTTTCGACGACGTGAGAGGAGTCGTCCATTGAGAATTTGTTCCGCAGGGTCAGACAGTTAGCCAGGCTTTCTACTTGCATGTTTTGAAAAGATTGGGCAACAGTGTGCGGTGGAAGCGGCCAGATTTGTGGCGGTCGGGTGACTGGTTTTTCCATCATGGCAATGCCCCTGCTCACACAGCCCTGTCTCTATGACAATTTTGGACCAAAAATGGCATGACCCCTATTCCTCAACCCTCATACTCTCCCGACCTTACCCCGTGCTACTTTCTTTGTTTCCTAGAATGAAAAATTGGTGAATGGAAAGCGTTTCGCTGATGTTACTGAGGTGAAGAAAAAAACGACGGAGGCACTCTCAAGCATCACAAAAGATGAATTTAAACAATGTTTTGAAATAGGGAATGAAAGATTCGACAAGCGTATCATTGCAAGTGAGGAATACTTTGAAGGAGATTGAAAGTCTGTGCTTAAAATGTGAACAAATAAGTTCGAACAAAAATAAGTCCGGTTTCGTTTGGGTACCCCCTCGTATTGCATGCCGGAAGTAAATATTTGCGTTGACGGTGTGCGTAAATTATTGAAAGATTTGAACCAGGCTGTCTCCAATGATATGACTGTCTCCAATGCTTTTACCAGCGTTTCCTTGCTTCTTGGGCGAAGTGCATTAAACAGCTTAATTAGAATTTCGTCTATCCCTCCAGATGTGATTTTAGGAATATTTGCTTCCGCCTTTTACCAGTTAAGTCTGTCTTTCTGTCTGTTACCAGTTAAGTAAGTCTTTTACCACTTCTAAACTGTTCTCTATTGTGCTGTCCTGTGTTGCTCCCTCCCTTGGGGAGATTACCCTATTGTCGTTGAAAATGACGTAGCTATAACTGACGCAATGTAGTTCACTGCGCCGTCTCCTTCTAAACATTTTCCCTCGATACGATTTCAGCAGCGCGAACACGATTAGGAAAAGACAGAAGGCGGACAGGACAGAGCGCTGAACTATCAACTTTATTTCAAGAATGCCCAAGGCCCCGCTCTTCAATACACACGCCTCATAAAACGCCCACCTGGGGGATTTATTTAAGCACAACACAATCAGAGCGCGAACGAGTATATTATCACTTTTTCTTTGGTTATCAAGGATACAACGAGCATGAGTGCTAACAAGAAAAGACTAAAAACCAGTGAAAGACATTTAAAAAGCATGGAACAACAGGGCTGAGGGTGCATGAAGGTCTGAAGAAAACACGAGCAAAAAAGCTAAAAACATAGGAATGACATTGCTACAATTCGGTTTCTAGAGCTACAGTTAGTTTTCTCAAAAAAATCACGTGTGCTGGTCTTTTGATCCAAGAGCCAACAAGCCCATACTTCCTTACGATTCAGCTCACTCGAAACTGGTAAAAAAAAAAAACATTGTAAGATCAACCTTCAAAAGTTCTCTCACAAAATCCTGTGAGCACTTTTTGACAGTTTTTCCCGTCAAGTTATTAGGCTCACGCATTCGGGATACCCGCAGCCCCTCCTCACATCGGTAGCGGAAAAACTCCTGAAAAGCTTGAAGTGCGGACGTAGTAACTCGGACGAAACGCAGCAGCGGGAAAAAAGGGTTGCTGTCATTCCATATCTTCACCAATTGTCGCACAATCTCAAGAATATCGGTAAAAGAGCAGGCGTAGAAGTTGTTTTTTCTGCCCCGTCGCGTCTCTCGAGCCTCTGCAACAAAGTCAATAAGACAAAAAAGAGAAGAGGCTGTGCTGTTCGGCACCGGAATCCCTTTGTTGCTTGTGAAGAGGGTGTTGTGTAAAGGGTTCTGTTGACCTGTGGCAAGGCCTACATAGGCCAAACGGGAAGATGCCTCAACGAAAGGTTAATGGAGCACAGCAACGATTTATCAGGTTCCTCACAACGAAACCTACCCGCCCACTGTCAGGGATGTGATAGCAATTAGAAATGTGTTTATTTATACATTTATTTATACAAATACCTGCAGCGCCCAGGGGCATTATAGCAGGGGGGGGACAATAACAGTAAACATATACATAAAATGAGCATGTCACAAATATTAAAAATAAACAATAAGGCACAATTGTCTAAAGTAAAATAGTAACGCATCACTGAAATGGTGGTCTGAGAAAAGAAGTTCTGAAAAGGTGGGAAGTTTCTACGACAGATTGGCCGCCAGGAGAGAGTGAAAATGTTTATCTGTTTTACATTGTTCTATGCTCTTGGGAAACCTATTCCAATGTGAAGAAGTATGAGGAAAAAAGTATTACGAAACACATCAGTTCGACATCGCGGTACAAGAACTTTCAAGTTATGATCGCGGCGTTCGAAGATGAAATGTGGAGGTAGAATGTACGAGCTCTTCTTTATTCCCGTGAGATCAGAGTATATCTGGAAAAAAAGTTCTAATTTTGCGGTTAGTCTCCGGTGAGCCAGTGTTTTCCACCTCAGGTTTTCTTTAACTAATGTGATGCTACTACGGAAATTATAGTTGCCAGAAACAAACCTGGCAGAGCGGTTTTGGATGCGTTCAAGTTTTTCCACGAGATAAGAGCTTTGAGGGTCCCATGCCGCACAAGCATACTCGAGTATTGGACGAACATTAGTGACGTATAGCTGTTCTTTTACTTTTTTTGGGGGGGGGGGGGCTTTATGAAAATTTCGTCGAATGAGGTTTAGCGTTCTAGATGACTTTAAGGTTAAATATTCTATGTGTCGGTTCCATGTCAAATTTTCTGAAAAATAGACCCCTAGATACTTGTAATGTTGAACCTTTTCAAGCGGTAGCCCGTCCAAATTATAAACTGATCTCACAGGAAGTCGTTTACGGGAAAAAGACACATACTGACATTTAGCGCTGTTTAAAGACATGCCCCATTTAGTACACCAACAATGAATTTTGTTCAGATCGCTCTGTATACTGTTTACATCATGGTAGTTTCTTATATTCCTGTAAATGGCACAGTCGTCGGCATATAATCTCACCTTACATTCAAGCCCTTCAACGATGTCATTTATAAACACTACAAATAACAAAGGCCCCAAAACAGACCCTTGGGGCACGCCAGAAGTTACGGTGACATTTGATGAATTAGTGCCATTGATTAAAACATTTTGAGTTCGCCCAGATAAGAAATCTCTAATCCAGTCTACTATTGCAGGGTGTATACAGAGAGAAGATAATTTATATAACAACAAAGCATGAGGAACTGTATCAAAGGCTTTACGAAAATCCAAAAAGATGCAGTCTACCTGAAAACCAAGATCAAAATTATAAAAGAGATCATGGGAAAATTCTACCAGTTGAGTTGTGCACGACAGTCCAGGCCTGAAGCCATGTTGAGCATTTGAGAAGAAATTATTACTTTGAAGATGTTTCATCACAGAGCTGTAAATAATGTGTTACATAGTTTTGCAGCATATGCATGTAAGAGAGATTGGTCTATAGTTTTGTAATGCCTTTTTGGGGCCACTTTTGTGGACTGGAATGACGTTGGCTACCTTCCACTCTGCAGGTAAAGAAATGCTGTATAATGATTTGTTAACCAAGGCTGCTAAGAAGTGCGCAATTTCTTGCGAGCAAGATTTCAATACATACGACGAGATAGTGTCAGGTCCGCTTGCTGATTTGTTTTTTAGGTTCGTAAGCAACTTGAGAACACCGTTATATGTGACAGTAACCGCGGGCATGTTCTCATAGGCTTTTTTTTGTGTTTCAGGCAATTCGCCAGAATATGCGGCAGTAAAGACGGATTGAAAATAAGAATTGAAACAGCAAGCCTTCTCGTAATCGTCATACACTGTTTTCTCGTCAACCAACAAATTAGGGACAGAGGTCACCTCTTTACTATTGATTTTAACAAATTTCCAAAATTCCTTTGGATCTTCCCTTAACCTTGTGTCAAGCGATGACATATAATTATGTTTATTTAATTTTATTTCCTGCTTAATTTTGTAGCTTATCTGGCGCATTTCCTGGAAAACAGACTGCTTGTTGTTTCTTAAATATGTAGAATACAGACGGCGTTTCTTATTAATTAATGCCCGAATTTTCTTATCCACCCATGGCTTATCATTCCGGCGTCTACGTGTAATAATTTTAGAAGGGATGTATTGCTCAATTAGAGCCATTAGTTTATCTCTGAAAAGAATCCAAGCTTCATCTATATCAAGTGACTGGCTGACTCCATAAAATCTGTACTACTACTTTCAAAAGAAAATCTGTACTAAAAAAGCATACAAACCAGTTGACGCTCGAAATTGTTGAAGCTGCCTACATCAGGAAGTCTAGGGATGGTTGTGTTAGCACTACTTCAATATCCCTGTCCGAAAGAGAAGCCGCCTTTCTTTCTGGTTTTATTTGATTTCACCCGTTTTTAGTGGCATACTTTACATGGTTTCTGACGTTTTAGCTGTGTTAGTTGTTGGCGTTCATCCTTAGTTAACCTTTTTAGCAGTTTTTCGCTATTTCACTTAACAACCTCCGCTTCCTCGGCTTTGTTATCCCATCGTGTTGTAGCAATGTCATTCCTGTGTTTTTAGCTTTTTTTGCTCGTGTTTTCTTCAGACCTTCATGCACCCTCAGCCCTGTTGTTCCATGCTTTTTACATGTCTTTCACTGGTTTTTAGTCTTTTCTTTGTTAGCACTCATGCTTGTTGCATCCTTGATAACCCGAGAAAAAGTGATAATATACTCGTTCGCGCTCTGATTGTGTTGTGCTTAGATAAATCCCCCAGGTGGGCGTTTTCTGTGGCGTGTGTATTTAAGAGCGGCGCCTTGGGCATTCTTGAAATAAAGTTGATAGTTCAGCGCTCTGTCTTGTCCGCCTTCTGTCTTTTCCTAACTGTGTTCGCGCTGGTGAAATCGTATGGATTCCCACCAACTAGCCCACCAGTTTGTGTTATTCATTTTCCCTCGGCATCTTTAATCTGTCCCGGCTCACGATTTGTTTTTTTTCTAACCAGCTTATATGGTTCCAGAATTTTCTTAGCCCCCCTTTATTTGCATCGCGAACTTCAGCCAGCCATTTACCAGAGGACTGCTTTATTTTAGCCTGGACGAGGACCTGAACTTGCTGTTTCTTTTGTCAATAAGATTCGCATTTTTCGTCTATTTCCTCTTCAGATAACTGCGCCCTCTTCGCTTCTCTGTGTTCCCTTGAAGCCACCCGTCGTTGTTCGATGGCCTCCTTAATTTCCATATTCCACCAGCTTCGTGGCTTCCTCTTTCCTCTCCTGCAGTTTACTCCTTTCACTTGTTTCATTTTTGTAGCGATGAGTAGTTCTAACTGATCGTAATCCCACTTTCCCATGGGGAGTTTCTCGATTCCTTCCTCTATGTCGGCTGCTATTAGCGCTATTTGTTCGTCGTTCAATTTTGCGTTGTTTTTAACTTAGCTGCATTTCTCTTTTGACTAGGGCTCCCAACTGTAGACTAATACGTTTATGATCACTTACTAGGCTGTACTTCCCCTCTCCGCCTATTTCCATTATTGCGAGCTTGCTATAGATGCCCTGCGACATTGGACAGTAGTCAATGGTTGTCTGCCTGTTACGGGATTCCCACGTGATTTGTCCCTCACATTCAGTTTCGCTATTGACGCTCACAGAAGTCGAGCAATAACTTCCGGTTACAATCTGTGTATCCATCCAGATCCTCGATGTGGCCATTCATGTCTCCAAGCAGAACAATATCGGCACCGTCTCCAAACTGCTTTATATCGTCATTGAGGCACTTGACTAGATCCTTGTTTCCTTGCCGGCATTTGTCCCCGGTCCCTAAATAAATTACCCCTAGCCATGTTCTTTTACCTGCAATTGTACCTGATACCTAGACATGTTCTTCGCAAGTTGATTTCATTCTTTGCCAATTTGTTCCTTGATGTATCAGCATACCTACTCCTCCTCCCTTGTTCTCCGTTGTTGTTCTGTTGCACCCTTCCCAGACATAGCCATCGATTAAAGGTGAATCTTCTATATCCCTCACGTGTGTCTCGCATAGAGCGCACACACCTACTTCGTCCTTTAACTGCTGTTCTATTGCCAGCCATTTCACTCTCTTTCTACCCCCTTGCATGTTTATGTAACTGATCCTAGCGTTAAATTTCTTTTTCATAGTTTTCTTTCTGAGCCTCCAAGTAGCCATTTTGTTGGGCTCAGCTGGCATTGTTAGATTTACTACTTCGCGTCTAGCTACCCCTACGCCCTGAGCCACAACGGTCCCCCTAAAAAAGCTACCGCTCGGCCTCCCAGGCGCCCGCCTATCTCTTCTCCTACCCTTCCACTGAAATGGATGCCATCTCGTCCAAAGTCTCTGCCCGAACCTGCTCTGTGCACTTCCTTGTTTATGTCTACCATCTCGAAGCCTTCCTCGAGGCTTAACATCCTTATCTCTCGATTAAGATTCACAACGTCGTTATCAACCTCTCCATCCCTTCCTTGTACCTCTGGCACTGTGCACACCACGATCTGCGCTTGCTGCGCTATCGCCCTTATACCGACAACTCTCTCAGCTAATCTTTTCACTAATTGTGGGGCGTCACTATTCAGGACATCATTTAGCCTCGCCGCTACCACTACCATGTTACGCCTTGCAACAATCTTAAAAAGTACTCTTTTTGTCCTTCTCAGTACCTCCTGCATTGTCCTGCCTGGGAATACCCCGACTGCTACCCGTCTATCACCCTTTACATGCTCCATTACAGCTCCTTTGCAGCTCTTCATGTTTCAGTCACCAGCGATAAGCACTATGGTACTCTCCCACTTCCTCCTAACTTCCGGATCTTGCTGCCTCTTATCTGTGACCTTGACATCATTCCTTGGGTTAAGCTTTTACCCCACTTCTCTCTATCGCCTCTGGACTTCCTAGCTGCCACGTGTGCGTAGCTGTTCCTGTCTGGACATGTCTGACTTACTTCCTTATCGCTGTCCATGCGAGTGCAACCCCGCTGGCGCTGGAATGTCCGCCAATGTGGCTTCCAATGGCGGTGTCAGCCATTTTTGTCTCCAACTGACCAAGCTGTTCTTGAAGTTTGCGCTTCTCTGCCCTCTCTACCTGTAACTCTTTCTAGAGCATCCATCCTTAGCACTAGTTTGCTGTTCGCCTGTTCAGCCCTGTCCAGGCGTGTACCTAATACGCAGAATATGCACATAAAATCTGCGCCTTCGGCCTTCTCCACTGATTCGAACCGCGTTTCTTTTAAATTCACCGATGCCTCACACTCCTTACATTTCACCTTCCGTAGCTTAACCATCTTAGCAGCACTCGATTATTACTACCACCAAATGCTAAGATATCTACAGGCTCAAAACAAAAAAACACTTGAAAACAGCGTACAAATAAAATAAAATTCTGCCTACCGCAAATGCCGATCGATCACTTAGAAAGGAATAACTATCTGTCTAAAATGCTAACGTAGAAATAAGCATTGAAAAACTATAGCTGGCAGCCAGAATAGACCCGGCCGATTACAGGTCACTGACCTAAATTCTATTCTTTATCCTGGACATCCCCTAACAGCCTAAAACCTAAACACACCCTACTTTAAAAATATTGAAAAAGTACTCATATATTTTGCACAGTAATATGAGTTGTGGGGCTAGTTGGTTCATACTCAGATTTCTTTTATGCGCACAGAAAGACGACACAATAAGACAAGGTAGACAGGATGGAGCGGTAGACAGGTCCGTCCTGTCTACCTTGTCTTATTGTGTCGTCTTTCTGTGCGCATAAATGAAATCTGAATTTTGCACAGTCGCGTCGCTCTCGCAGTCGTCAGTCGGTCCTGTCGCCGCGCGAGATCCAAGGAGCACCTAAACATGCGTCCGCACAGCACGAATGTAAACTGCAAACAGGCGGCAGTAGCGCGGCGCCCTCTGTTGGAGCGCATCTGAAGCGGTTGCTGGGCAACGGCGACTCAAGGTCGTTTGGTAGCCGCACCGCCATGAGCATACGCGACGAGCCGAGCTGGGCTTAAGTATTGTTGCTTTCGCAACAAACCAATACAAATGGTATGTTCCGAAACCTAAAAGAATGTAAACTGGAAACATCTCCTGGTCAAAGAGCATGGCGTCAAAGGGACCAGTTCTTGTGGGAAAAATCACCCACTTTTGTTTCTAAACTGGTTTTGTATGAGTATTTTCCCGCCGCCTTTATTCCGATTAGAGACGCTTTGGTATGACGAGGGCATGAGCAGCACCTGGTGCCCCTTCTGGTCAGAAGCCACATGATTTGCGCGCCACACCAGAGGCACGTGCGCCGATGACGTATGCCGGGAGAGGTCTATTGAAAGTCGGCGTTTTCTTTTTTGGTGTCTACCTCAGCAGTTCTGGATAGGCACAGCACACAGAGGAGGCTAGGAACGAGTGTCGGGCATTCCAAGGCACAATTGTTACGTGGTGCGGGGCGACCGGGTGCGGGAGGCAGGGGCGCTTGAAGGAACGTGGCGACGCCTTGTGTTGTTGCGAGTCATACCATGTGCTCACTTATTCTCTATTCCGTTTCTTCGAGTCGCTCCGCGGAGCATGAGGCATTCCGTCCAATGTTTATGTTCTGGGTTGGCTAAGAAGTGGATTGCAGCAGTGTAAAACTTGAACTGAAATTTTGGTCATGTTCTCGGGTAGCTTTGTGGTAGGTGCAATTCGGTTGACCGGTAGCTCCGTGCGCTCCCTCAAGAAGCTTCGAGCGTAGTTGTTGCGCTGATTATATTGTCCAGCTTTTTGTTACACCAGTGCACGTCGTCAGGCACTTCCCTCAAGGGATTTCGTTCATTAGGCCTTCATCTGTTTCTGTTTGGTGGAACTAGGAATATTTATCTTATGAAAAAGATGCACACAAATAAAGCTACCACAATGCATAGCCGAGTGCCCCACTGGAGAGACATTTAATGGATAACAATCCTCGCGTCTTGAAGAGCAAACCTTGTGTCCATATACTCTTCTCCGTAAATGAGGGGTAGAACAAAAAAATGCGAAATATGAAAAAAACACTCTCCCCCCCCAAAAAAAAACAAAGATTACGGAGCCACCTGAGCAATTCCTACGGCTGAACTCCGTGCACGCGGAAACTAACGCCAAGGTGATGGCGGCAAGCGATTAGCGACGCCGCGCGCGAAGCGAAATGCCCGTGTTCATCAAGAAGCGACGGCAGCGACTGTTGCCCGCTGCCCAAAACATTGAGCGGCAGTTCCACCGTCGCTTCACGTTCAGTGCCTGCGTGTCCTGTAATGAAAGCGACAGTCGATTTCAGATCACCTTTTGTAGGAATGCATATATATCGAGCGTTGTCACTACAGAAAACTTTATGAATTTTTCTCCTTGCGATTACATTTCGGGCTGTCGCCAAGGATGCCTTCCGCGTGATGTCTTCAAGAGAAACCTCGTTTAGTGTTCTGGCTTCTATGGCCAAGTGTTCAAGGGCGTGTGGTGAAGGCTTGGCTAGACTACATGCTGGAAACGCTACTGCATGCAATGAACGTCACATTTCACCTCTCGGTCGCTGTTTGCGAAGGTGATGTCGGAGCCTCTTTAGCGCGACAGATCCCCCGGCCCGCTGTCGCTTTGCAGTGGCGTGTGGTGCCAGGAAAAAGTGTGCCTCTTCGGACGACTCCTTTCAGCTCTGTTCCCATTAATGTTGGAGACTCCACATTACTGCAGAGCCTAGGCGATCCATTTAGTGTTTATCTCTCTTGGCTGAGTTTCTAGTCTTTCCGCCTTGCTTTTCTACCATGAAGAAGTCGCTTCCCACCGCTCAGCATAGAGCACTAAGTTTTGAAAGTATAAATCCCTCCTAGAGGCATTGCACTGCTGACTTATGGCGATAGTCGAGAAACTTTTATGGTTGTGCAATTAGAGGTCAGAAACACGATGAAATTGAAATTCCAGATGTACTTTTTTTTCGGGTGACGTCTTGCATCAGGTCGAAAGTGTAGCCTCGAAATGCATGCCTGTATTAATACACTCTTGAACAATACTCATGGCCACATGAGAACAGCATCGCACAAAAGGAAGATATATCAACTCTTTGCATCGCCGGAGTGTAGGAAACGAACTCCTCGTTTTCCTTCACTCTCTGATTTCTCATAATATAATTTTACTTTAAAGAAGGCTAAAAATATTTTTCTTGCATTCCTGTTTCTTTGTTTTGTGATTATAGTTCTCAAAATTCAGCGCATGTCGCCATTGCGATATTCGCTCAATCAGCCACATGACATCGCGCAGATATGCAGAGGCATGCTATGTGTGCTTTTGGTGCTCCAGATTGCGTTCGTGTGTGGTGCGGGCGTAGGCGCATATGTGTAGCATAGCGCGTGTGTGGCGAAAAATAGGGCACCAGAGAGACATGCCACAATGTATATCAGCGCAAAATGCTTCTACCGGGATGTATCTTTTTCTTTTCTCTGCATCCTGGAGGCACCTTTCGGAAACCTTAAAACTCGTCAAAAAGAATTGCGGAAATAATCTTCGCCCTCTTAAGCGACCTCAACAAACCCGTCAACCGTCTTGTCTTTTCTGCCCGCTCTTTCTCTTCCCACCTTTCTTAATATCAGACTACTCAGCATGTGTATGGCCGGCGCGGAAAAGGCTTCATGCTGCATGGATACTTTTATTTTCTGCAGTCTGCAGTATCTCTTCTACCGACCTTCTCTTTTAGCTTTTTTTAAGAAGCAGGCATACATGAAAAACTCCATATTTTGATCTGCTCGTACACTTTATTGCATGACACACCTCAGCTACTCTCTCAATCATAAGAAGGCTGAGGTTTTTATTTGTCTGTTTGGGAGCTTCAGGATCCTTGCCCAGCCAAGGAATGGTGCTGAGGTGACCTGACCTTCTTATGGCTTTTAACTTTTGCCAGTTTCTTACTACAGGCCATCTACACCACCCATGATTTTTATGATTTCGAAACGCAGTGACTACAGTGAGGGGGCCCGTCACTTTAAAACCTAGGCTACAGTGAGGGGGCCCGTCACTTTTAAATCTAGGCTACAGTGAGGGAGCCCGTCACTTTAAAATCTAGGCTACAGTGAGGGGGAAATAACAAATTGTTGTAACCATGACGTTTAAGTTTGCTTGCACTTAAACGTAATTATATATTTTTATAATTTTGTTTGCTTCCTCCGTCACCTGAGCCGTTAGGTTAGTTAGGTTAAGTGTTGAGCCGTTGACAACGTACAGTGCAAGACGCGTCTCGCCTCACTAGTCGTTGGGTCCCATCACTGTAGTGTAGGTGTTAATGTGATGGGCCTCGTCACTGTAGCATAGGTGTTACAATGACGGGCCCCCTCACTGCAGTCACTGCCTTCTGAAAATTCTATAGTAAACATATCCTAACCGTGAGCTTGGCACAAGGTGGCCTAACCAGCCTAGTGCCATATAACCCAACACTACCCCAAGTCTCCATCATTTCCATCATGCCCAGCATATCCACCATGACCAGCATATCCACCATGCCCAGCATTTCTCCATGCCCATCATTTCCAGCATGCCCAAGATTTCCAACATGCCCATCATTTCCAGCATGCCCAATATTTCCAACATTTCCACCATGCCCAGCACTTCCACCATGCCCTGCATTTCTAGCATGCCCAACACTTCCGCCATGCCCAGCATTTCCACCATGCCCAGCATTTCCACCATGCCCAGCATTTCCACCATGCCCTGCATTTCCACCATTCCCGACGTTTCCACCATGCCGACATTCCCACCATACCCGTAACTTCCAGCATGCCCATAATTTCCAGAATTTCCAGCATGCCGCACATATCCATCATGCTCAGCATTTCCACAATGCCCTGCATTTCCAGCATGCCCAGCACTTCCACCATGCCCAGCATTTCCACCATGCTCAGCATTTCCACAATGCGCAGCATTTCCACCATGCCCGTCATTTCCGCCATTCCCGTCACTTCCAGCATGCCCAACATGTTTAACATATCCATCATAATCAGCATTTCCACTACGCCCAGCATTTCCACGATTCCTGGAATTTCCACCATGCCGACCAGACCCATCACGCGAGAAGAGGTCTACGCAGCGATTTGAAACACAACCAGAAACATGGCCGCCGGTGCAGACAAGATCAATATCACTCATCCGCAACATCAAAGATGAGCTAGTCGCAGAATTCACCGACTTCCTTAACAAACACTGGGAAGCAGACCGTCCCCGAGGAGTGGAAGCATGCGGAGGTAGTCATGATTCCTAAACCAGGCAAGAAACTACAAATTGAGAATCTCAGACCGATCTAGCTCACATAGTGCCTAGGAAAACTGTACGAACGAGTGGTGACGCTGAGACTACAACAGTACATGGAGGACAACGAACTGTATCCCCACAGCAAGTTCGGGTACAGAGCAAAACTATCGACCCAAGATGTACCACTTCAAATCAAAGAAGAGGTACTCTGGAACGTCCCCAAGAGCGGAGAGAACATATTAATGGCATTGGACATCAAGGGGGCTTTTGACACTGTAACTCACGAGGCTATCGTTACGGGCATGAACGACCTGAACTGCGGGAGGAGAGTCTACGGCTACGTCAAAGCCTTCCTCTCAAATAGAACGGCAACGATTGGCCTGGGGGAGCTCAGATCAGACAAATTCCTTACTCCAAACAAAGGAACACCTCAAGGATCTGTCTACGCTCTTCAACATAACCATGATTGGCTTGGCAAAACAGTTAAAAGCAACCGACGGCATACACTATGCCATGTATGCCGACATCACAATCTGGGTCAACACAGGCTTGCTCGGAGAGAAAGAAGAGAAATTACAAAAGGCAGCCACCTGCATACAGAACTACGTCAAAGCAAGAGGGCTAGCATGCTCCACCGGAAATCCGAGCTAATAAGAGTTTGGAGAGGAAAACAAAATCGCACAGTCCCCACTAGCGACGACTTAAAGTTAAATGTCTACCTCGAGGGGAAGTCGATACCAGAAAGAACACTCATCAGAATCTTGGGGATGGGGATACAAGCAAATCAACGCTGTACCCACACCCTTGCCCTACTCAAAGCATCCACTCTACAAGTGGCCCGCATGACCACGCGCATCTCGCACAAACGTCATGGCATCGGAGAAGAGGACTCACTCAAGCTCGTTAGAAGCCTGGTAGTCAGCCGACTGACATACAGCCTCCCCTACTACAATCCCATCAAGAGTGAGGTACAACAGGCTGACGTGATCCTACGCAAAGCCAACAAAACCGCACTCCACCTTCCTCACAGCACTTCAACTGAAAAGCTCCTAGCCCTAGGACTACACAACACTTTCGATGAATTGAGAGAGGCACAAATAGTCTCCCAACTGCGCAGACTACAGCAGACTCCACCTGACACGGAGCTCCTAAAGAAACTGGGCCACGCAGATAAAATTCAAGAGATACAGAGGACAGAAACAATCCCGGACGAATATCGCAAAACACTAAAAGTAACGCCCATACCCATGAACATGGATCCCAACCTGCACAAAGCATGCAGAGAGGCAAGGGCTGAATACCTACAAAATACATTAGCACCCCAAGAAACGACGGTATACGTGGACACAACCACATACACCAGAACAACGCAGAAGCACAACAGCAATGCGGTAACAACGGTGATTGACTCGACCCTATGCGAGATCACCAGCGCATCACTACAAGACTACGATAGTCGAGGCTGAGGAAGCGGCCGTTGCTCTAGCGGCAGCGGAGGGCGATTGATCTAAATGGTCTCTAACAATCCTTACAGACTCACAAACAGTATGCCGCAACTACCTACGCGGCAGAATAGGGCACAGAGCGCTCCACATACTCCGCCCTGGGGGTCACATAACACAACGACAACCAAACGAAGAACCAATCTGGCATCTGACAGTATGGACGCCGGGACACACGGAAGTAACAGGGAACCAAGAGGCGGACAGGATAGCTATAGGGTGCACTTATTACCGAGCATCCAAAATAGTCGACCTCGAGGGGAACGAACCTGTACCCCAAGATTATTAGGCGATACTAAACTATTACAAGGGCTGCAGAAAGCGGTATCCACCACCACTCAACCCCCTTAGCAGAGAGAACTCTGTCGCGTGGAGGCAGCTACAAACGGACTCGTACCGGAACCTACACGTACTCAACAAAATGTACCCCACAAAATACACAGACAAATGCCCTTGGTGCCAAGAACCACCCACGCTGTACCACATAACGTGGGCATGGCAGAGGATAAGCGTGGTACCCGTTATAACAAACCCGAGTGCAGAGCAATGGGAGGGAGTACTTTCCAGCGATCGCCGAATCGACCAAAAAGGTCTGATTCGGCGAGCACAACTGGCAGCAGCTTCCAGCGGAGCCCTGGACTAAGGGCAGCCGACCTTTGTACAAGTAGATGGACGAAGCCATCTGACAGCCGCAGAAGAAAAGCAAATCTGGAGCTTAATAATGTTTTTCACTCACTGGCACACTCACTCACTCACTCGGAATGCACTCGTGAGGAACCTGCACCCCCTCAGCGAGGTGGGCGTGTTGGCTGCACACACCACATGTGTCCGGTCTTGGGCCGGGGCAGGCGTCCATACGGTGACCGACAACAGCGCATTGACCGCAGGCCAGGATTGTGTGCTGGTATTTGCGGACTTGAATGAGCATGCGCTCGTAATGTATGTAGCGTGGCTTCTGCTTCCCTCAAAATGTTATTCAGGCCTTTTCTGACGTGCCAAATTTGAGTAGCTCCAGAATTTCGCCGTGGCACCACTGGAGGCTTGAGCAGAGGGATTCCGCTGTATCTGTATTTCATATGGTTAACGCGCCTTAACAGACGTTACCACCGTCTTGACTCAGGTGGCCCGTAAGTGGGACTTTTTTATTATGCAGATTTATCACGAAGTCTGCGATAACTTTGTCTTCAATTGCGGCTTTTGGAGTGTAAATTAGAGTTAAGTTCTGATCCCGTACCAGAAGAACTGTGAAGGATTGCGAGGAGTCTGGTCCGAGGTAGGCTATGAACACCCATCTGCATCCTTCTGAAATACCTCTTGCAATGATACTCGGGCATGGTGGAAATGCCCGTCATTTCCACCATGCCCGTCAGTTCCACCATGCCCGTCATTTCCACCATGCCCGATGTTTCCACCATGCCCGATATTTCCACCATGCCCGTCATTTCCAAAATGCTCATATTTGAAAGGGTGTGCGCTAAAAAAGACATACACAGGAAAAAGAGACTACAGGAAAGAAGCGCAACTTCCAACTTTAATGACGACAAAAGAAGCCAGGCGCACATATATATCCGCTGATAAACAGATATGAGCTGCGTGATGGAGCGTGACCCCAACAACCAAACATAAGACAGCGCAAAAAATGCATATCTAAGTGACATTAAAAGAAACCCAAGAAAGTGAACATATCAAACACCTGCCGAGGTAAGGTAAAAAAGTGGGATTCATATCGGCTGGCAACAATGCATAACAACATGGGAAAACAGAGCTGTATGAAAGATGACACTGAAAAAGAGGATAACACCATAAAAAAGGCTAACAACATGACTAAATTTTTAACAAAGAACAAGTGAAAGATGGAGATAAAAACCGTGTAAAGGGCGGTAAATAAAGGCACATTAGAACATCTAAAAGGACACTAAAACATAGAGAGGCGAACGGGTTAATAGTCTAGATGTACCCATCCAGAAAGGAAGTTCATTTCTAAACAGGTTAATAGAAGGCGTGCTAACACTTGTCCTTCCTGAGGTGAATAAAAAAGGCCTCAATTACTTCTTTTCTGTCCTGTCCTGAGCCTTAGCTAGAAACTTGGTTTCATTAAACTTGGGGTAGCAGTTCTGGCAACTGCTGCAGTGTAACGGAAGGTTACCTGCAGACCTGTTCTTCATGGTGACGTTGTGCCTGCGGGCGCGCTCATTGAAACATTTCCCGGTTTGACCCGCATACACTTTGCCGCACGTCAAGGGAATCTCGTACACAACATTTGCAGTGCATTGCGTGTACACGGTTTGATGCTTGATATTACAGGCCTTCTTAACACGCTTGCTGGTCACCATCGGACATAATTTCGCCAGTTTGCAGGAGCCGAAAAAACCAGCCTAACCCCGTGACGAGACGCAACTTTCTTTAAATTGTGTGAAAGAGCATGGAGGTAAGGTATAACCTGCACAGGTTTTCGTTCTGTTTGATGTTTAGCATGCTCCGAGTTTTTAATTTTTCGCAAAAGGTTTTCAGACATGTTGATGACCAGATTTGCAGGGTAACCTGCAGCAGAAATTCGGCCGATCTGGCACTGGAAACTTTCACCTATCTTGTGGGCGCAGGATTTTTCTAATGCAGATTTCATGCAAAGAGATACTATGCCACGCTTTCCCAGCTTGGAGTGGGCACTATCATAGGGCAAAAGTGACTTTTTTGAGCGCGGCTGATAAGACCAACACACATGATCATTTGTAAAAATAAGCTGTAAGTCAAGAAACTGGATGAATATGTACCAACTAGCCCGCCAAAAGCTTTACTATTCCACCATGCCCGTCATTTCCACCATGCCCGTCATTTCCACCAAGCCCAGCATTTCCACCAAGCCCGGCATGCCCGTCGTTTCCAACATGCCCGTCGTTTCCAACATGCCCGTCGTTTCCAACATGCCCGTCGTTTCCAACATGCCCGTCTTTTCCAGCATGCCCGGCATTTCCAGCATGCCTAGCATTTCCAGCATGCCTAGCATTTCCAGCATGCCTAGCGTTGCCAGCATGCGCAGCATTTCCAGCGTTTCCAGCATGCCCTTCGTTTCCAGCATGCCTACCGTTTCCACCATGCCCATCATTTGCATCATTTCCAAAATTCCATAATTCTATGCCTTTCACCATGTGCACGGAAAGTGTCATTTGTTCACGAGAAATTTTCGTTATGCGAAAGCCCCGTCGTAGCCAGAAAGCCATGGTGGCCAGAACTACCTAGGCTGGGAGGCACGTGTGGAAACCGCGTGGCAGTGATGCCATCATCATCAATGCGACTCTCCCCTTCCAAGAAGGGCATGATAAACGAAAACAGGTTTGGGTGCCCCAACTTATTCCTCACGTCGTTATACAATAGCCATCGCTCGTATAACAAAGATGACCAGGCTCAGGCACTGGGCGAGATGCCACTGTAGGGCCTGACTTGAGAGAACAGAATTCCGAGAGCTGCCTCATTCTCCACAGAGCAACTTACAGAAACAAATTAGAGAACATCGATCGGCATGCATGGTATGACTCACAAGAGCACATGGCGTTGCCTCATAGCAATTGTGCCCTACAATGCCCAACACTCGTTCTTACCTTTCTGACATGCATCCCCAGCCGTCTCTATATGCTGCGCCTAACCATAACTACTGAGGTAGACACGAAAAAGAAAACGCCCACTTTCAATAGACCTCCCGCAGGGGCGCCTTGTGTAGCGAGGTGTTGGTGCTTGGCGCCACCACAGACCCTTAGCCCCCATACCGAATCTGTCATCCGTACCGTGGCGATAGGCTGAGAGGTGGAGGGAAGAAACCATGAACGGTGGCGGTCGAGCAAGTGGTCAATCCTCGGCCGATGGGCTCCTCGTCTGTCTACCAGGCGGGGAGCCCCGGGACCTTCCTCTGTGTATAAGGGTGAATCAGAAGCGACAAAGTTTTAGGAACCTTTAGTCAGTACATGCCGTATGGATAAATGTGCAAAAAAATCTGATCGGCCCCCCAAAAGGGGTCGCACCGATGTGAAGAAATGAAATCCACAGAAGCCAGAAACGTTTGCGAAGTTTTTTATGGTTCACTCAAACACTGATGAACCGGTAGCCAACCTGTCTGCATTTGTCATCGCCAACACCCTAAAAAGCTGTGTAGGGAAAGACTACAAAGCAAAAACCAGCGAACCGGAGATCTCCTTTAGATGTAAACACAAAAGAACAAAGCATCAAACTGATGTCATTACAGAATCTTGGAGAAATGAGTGTGCAGGTAACACCGCACCGCACCCTGAACCACTCAAAGGGCGTCATATCTGAATATGAACTCCTACAGAGTACCAATGCAGAAGTGGAAGAACTAGCTCAACAAAGAATAATAGCAGCCCGACGAATAACCACCCGGAGAAACAATGCTGAAATCAAGACAAAACACATTGTCCTAACTAGCAGTAGCACAACTCTGCCTGATTTTATCCACGCCGCATACCTCCATTGTAAAGTCCGCCCATACATACCGGATCCGAGAAGATATTTCAAGTGACAGCGCTTTGGACACAGCATGTTGGCTTGCCGGGGTAAACCCACTTGTGTCACATGCGCAGAAGACGCATATACAGAGGAAAGATGCGAACGCACTCCAAAATGCATCAACTGATAATGGCGCACATGGCCCGTACTCCAGGTCGTGCCCAGTCTGGAAAACAAAAAGAAATCGTAGCTTTGAAGACCACAGAAAACCTGTCCTACCTTGAGGCAAAAAAACGCGTATCTTTCCAACAGAAAGGGACATACTCTGAAGCAGTGACGCAGGGCCCGCCGCCGCCTTCAGTTTCTGTGAGTAAACAGGTCGATCCGGTGGACCTGGCGTCGACAACCAAGTCCCCACCACAGAAGTCGGTGGTACAGTTCACAGGGCTGAAAATTTCGTGGGAAGACCACGCGATCCTTGCCGGAGGCCCTCAGGCCCCACTTTCAGCAGTGGCATCCTCGGCGACAGACACGCAGAACAGCTCTGCTGAACTGAACCTGTCGCCCCGCCCCTCTAAGAAGGCAACTGCTGGCCCAAGAGACTCTGCCACTGAAGCAGGGCCTGGTTCAGCGGTGCCAACAAAAAAGACGAATGCGAAGGCCACGGGCCATCGCAACCAAGAAGCATCCTCCACGTCCACCGTGGAGGATATGGATGTCAGCGAAAATCCGGCGACATCTAAATCACACGCATCCGCGGCGTCTCCGCGAAAATCCGGCGCCACACAAGTGGCGATGGATTCAACTCCTGTTCCGCCACCGCTGCAGCGGCGCCGAGACTCCCTAGAGAAAAAAGGGGAACCACAAATCACTACTCCTGAGATTAAATAACCCCAATCCCCAGCTTATGACAATGGCGCATCTAAAAGGCGTATCTAATACAATTCCTTCAAACGCATATCTAATACATTGGAACTGTAGAGGTCTACACAGAAACTACACAGACATAACCGATATGCTGAAAACAATGGCACCTACAGCTGTGTGCCTGCAGGAAACGAACCTTGGGCCACAGCACACAAACATCTTAAAAATATTTTCCGGAAAGACCGAGTGCAAGCTAGCCGACTCTTAGGAGGCGTCGCTATCATTACGTAAAGCGATGTCCCTTCAAGAGAGGTACTATTAAAGACGTACTTAGAAGCGGTCGCAGTTAACATCATTAGCCATAAAACGATAACAATATGCTCTCTGTACATACCACCACACAACACAATTGCCATGCATGATCTAGAAGAACTTCTAGAACGGTTGCCTGAGCCATATGTCATAATTGGGGATTTTAACGCACACTCCTCACTCTGGGGAAGTGAGCATACTGATTCCAGGGGTCAGCTCATCGAGGATTTTATTCTTTCGAATAACATATGTTTAATGAATACGGGAAAATTCACGTACTGCTGCCCCTGCTCTGGAAAAATGACCTGCCTCGATTAAGCATTTGCATCTCCATCGGTTTTTAATGATTTTATTTGGGATATTTTAGACGACCCTCGGGGAAGTGATCACTTTCCTACGGTTTTAAAGCTAACATCAGCTACATTCATCCTCCCTACGAAGCCACGGCGATGGAAAACTCACCTCGCCGATTGGGCACTTTTCAGAACGAAGGCCACACTGGAAAAAGGATATACCGAAAACCTTACGATAGAAGAAATAAATGAAAAATTTGTCACATGCTTAATATCTACAGCAAAAGAAGCAATCCCACAAACATCTGAAATTGCACGAAAACACAAAGTTTGGTGGTCAAATGAATGCTCATTGCCTAAAAAGCAGCAAAACAAGGCTTGGAGCAACCTTCGCAGATATCCCACAGCAGGAAACTTGCTCATCTTCAAAAAGGCTAGAGCCAAAGCACGATAAATTAGATGCAACGCAGAAAGGGCATCATGGCAACAGTACATATCCTCCATAAATAGATCAATATTGTCACGTTGTAGTGACGGCAGTACAGGGGTCAGGAAGACACCAGAAATACTTGCAAACGAAGCTGTTTATTTGGGCTGACTTGCGCCCGGAAAAGAACTGAATCACTCGATAGCGGCGTAAGCAACAAGCGTGTTCGTCAATCGTCGATCCACGAATGTCGGCTGCTCGCAGCATCGCTCAATTTATAGCCGGCAAGGAAACTTCCAGATAGCAGGACAACATCATCTAGAGTAATCTGGAAAAACCTAGATGCAGCCTTTCATGGCTGCGATCAATCGAGATTAGACTGGTCGCTTCTCGCGTCACGAACAAAAATGATAACAGCCCTTTCCTGCAGCCTTGAGCGTGAACGAACAAACACTACAATGATACGTGGCATTACCCCCCTTCCAAAGAAGCATCGCCTCGATGCTTTAAAATGAAATTAAACACGGAGAATGCTTCGAGAACTTAAGAGTCCTTTAGCGTTCCTAATAAGGTGTAAGGGCCGCGGTAAAAGCTTCAAGTCTGGCCGTGTCGTCGGTGTTGTCGTCTTTGTAGTAGTCGTCGTCGTCGTAGGGATCGTCATCGTCGTAGGGGTCGTCGTCTTCGTAGGGGTCGTCGTCTTCGTAGGGGTCGTCGTCTTCGTAGGGGTCGTCGTCTTCGTAGGGGTCGTCGTCGTCGTAGGAGTCGTCGTCGTCGTAGGAGTCGTCGTCGTCGTAGGAGTCGTCGTCGTCGTAGGAGTCGTCGTCGTCGTAGGAGTCGTCGTCGTCGTAGGAGTCGTCGTCGTCGTAGGAGTCGTCGTCGTCGTAGGAGTCGTCGTCGTCGTAGGGGTCGTCGTCGTCGTAGGGGTCGTCGTCGTCGTAGGGGTCGTCGTCGTCGTAGGGGTCGTCGTCGTCGTAGGGGTCGTCGTCGTCGTAGGGGTCGTCGTCGTCGTAGGGGTCGTCGTCGTCGTAGGGGTCGTCGTCGTCGTAGGGGGCATGGTCTTCTGTTTTCGTCGATGGAGGATCTTAGTTCTTGCGCTCAGAAGGAACGTCACCTCCAGAGGCTGCTTTATTCAGTTTAACCTTCGGGGCTGGGGAAGCGTCCACGCACTGCGTACCCTCGGCTAGGAGATACTTAGCGCGGTGACGATGTCGACGCAGAACGCGATAGGCAGCTCGGCGATGAGTATCCTTCCCGACGCAAAAAATCCTCGATTTCGGCTGGTCGCTGGCCGGGTCGGGGTCGTGGGGCGTCGTAAGGGAACCCTCGGATGCCCATTCTCCTGTATGGGCAGTACCGGAGAATGTGACCGGCTTCTCCGCAGTGGAAGCATCGTGGGCGGCGCTGGTCGGGTGTTCTCCACTCGACGCATTTCCTCGGCCGTGTACGACGTTCGTAGGACGGGCGAGTTGAGGCGAGAGGGCGGCGCTCCAGCGCAGCTGGCTAAGGGCAATAGGGGCTTGGGACCCGTCGTCGAGGTACAGGACGGCGCACTGCTGCGGCGTAAGTCATGGCTGGAGGCTCTAGAGGCTGCGTTGTAGACTGGAGTCAGGTCTTCCGGCGAATAACGTAAAGGGCTGTCGTCACGACTTGCAGGGGTTGTCCGGTACCTGGAAGGCTACCCAGCACCTCCACCAGATGTCACGTTGTAGTGACGGCAGTACAGGGGTCAGGAAGACACCAGAAATACTTGCAAACGAAGCTGTTTATTTGGGCTGACTTGCGCCCGGAAAAGAACTGAATCACTCGATAGCGGCGTAAGCAACAAGCGTGTTCGTCAATCGTCGATCCACGAATGTCGGCTGCTCGCAGCATCGCTCAATTTATAGCCGGCAAGGAAACTTCCAGATAGCAGGACAACATCATCTAGAGTAATCTGGAAAAACCTAGATGCAGCCTTTCATGGCTGCGATCAATCGAGATTAGACTGGTCGCTTCTCGCGTCACGAACAAAAATGATAACAGCCCTTTCCTGCAGCCTTGAGCGTGAACGAACAAACACTACAATGATACGTGGCAATATCATCAAAGAAAATGTGGGAGCAGGTGCGGAAATTGACATTAAATTTTACTCCGTTCACATTTCCAATGCTAACCACACCCGGTACTCAAACAACATTAGAAGAGCAGGCCAACATATTGGGTGAGCATTTTTCCACAGTTTCAAGCTGATCCAACTACACACACACATTTCAAAAGCACAAAACAATAGTAGACAAACAAAAACTTCTCTTTGGAACATGCATACATGAAGACTACAATCAGCTTATTGCAATGCAGGAACTAAACACAGTACTAACATCCGGTAAAAAGACAGCACCAGGCCCAGACAATATACATTATGCCATGCTTGCTCACCTCTCTGAGACTGCCATAGAGGCTCTCCTAAAATTTTGCAACAAAACATGGATGAGTGGAGAAATCCCCCAAGCATGGAAAATAGTACCCTTCCTAAAACCTAGCAAACCACCAACTAGTCCCACCAGCTACAGGACAATAGCACTCACTAGCTGTAGAGCAAAATCATTCGAAAGCATTCTATACATCACACTAACCTTCATACTTCAGTCCCGACAACTTTTAGATGTACACCAGTGCGGGTTTAAAAACACATGTTCCACAACCGATCACCTTGTCCACCTAGAAAACACCATCCGGGAAGCGTTCATCCACAACCAACACTGCATCGGGGTCTTCTTCGACCTGGAGAAGGCTTAGGATACCACGTGGAGGTTCGGTATCCTCCGTGACCTAGCGGACCTAGGCATCCGAAACAGGATGCTGGGCTGTTTCAGCGACTTCCTAACCAACCGCACGTTCAGAGTCCGCCTAGGCGCAACCTTCTCCAACACTTTTATTCAAGAAACTGGCGTACCCCAGGGGTGCATCCTCAGCACGACCTTATTCATCATAAAAATAAACTCCATAGGAAAAGTAATCCCAAAATCCATAATGTACTCAGTTTATGTAGACGACCTCCAAATAGCATGCACGTCTTCCAGCATACCTACCTGTGAGCGGCAGATACAAATAACAATAAATAAACTGGCTACCTGGGCAGATTGAAACGGATTTAGATTTTCCCCTGAGAAAACAGTAGCGATTCTGTTGTCTTTGAGACGAGGCCTGCAGGCCGACCCCACACTATATCTAAACCAAACCCCACTACCTGTCAAACAAGAGCATAAATTCCTAGGGATAACTTTCCGTAAAAAGCTCACTTTCTTGCCACATATTGCCACGCGCCTAACGCGCCGCGCGGCCTCCGCGCTGAATCGAAGACGACGACGAAGCGGCGGTGGCCTCTCGCGGCGCGCTTGTTCTGTTTTGGTGTCGTGGAAGCTGGCTCTATAATTAAAAGAAGGCTCCCAGTCTTGGGTTCTTGTCGACGCCTACCTTCGCGGCTCTTCTGGTCGTGACACTGGTGGAGGTGCGGGGACGGCCCCGACATACGCACGGCAGGCGGACATCTTGTCGCACCACTCGGCATGTGTGCGGCCCGGGTTACGGTTCGAGGCTGCACATTCGTTGCCACTTTTCTCGTTCTCCGCGAATGTTCTCGCGATGTCATCCTTGGCATCGACTTTCTTCGCGAGCACGGTGCTATCATAGACCTGCCGAACCGCTTGGTGACGTTTTCTACCGCAATGGCCACAGAAGAACCTGCGCACCAGGGTTCTCGGTCCGCCCTGCGAGTCGCCGACGATAACGTTACGGTGCCACCACGTGCCAGCATTCTCGCTAGAGTTACCTGCGACGAGCCACATAGGGGACTCCGGGTTGTCGAGCCTAATGTCTCCCTCGTACTCACTAAGGGGGTTGCGGTGGCACGGGGTCTTGGATCCCTTCGTGACGGTTGTACAGAGGTCCTTGTCACCAACTTCTGCAATGAGCATCGACATCTGTTCCGTGGCACAGCCATCGCTTACGTCGACCATGTTCAGGAAGTGGCCGAATGCTTTGCTTGTGCGGAGGACACACCTGGAGCTGACGCCGAAGAGGTCACCAACGTAGACATAAATCCAGGCCTTCCACCGACTGAAAAGAGGCAACTCCAGGACCTCTTGCGGGAGTTTGGTGCGTGTTTCACGTCGTCGTCTAAAGTGCGCCAAACGTCGATAGTTAAACACCGCATTATCACGCATGAAGGAGCCCGACCCATCCATCAGCAGCCCTATCGTGTGTCCCCTCGTGAGCGAGATGCTATTCAAACACAGGTCGAAGAGATGCTCACAGACGGCGTCATCCAACCGTCAAGCAGTCCGTGGTCGTCTCCTGTCGTCCTCGTGAAAAAGAAAGACGGGACACTACGGTTCTGCGTAGACTACAGGAAGCTGAACAGTGTGACCAAGAAAGATGTGTACCCGCTCCCGCGTATCGACGATTCCCTCGACCGACTTCGTCAAGCCAAGTACTTCTCTTCGGTCGACCTCAGAAGTGGTTATTGGCAGATAGAAGTTGATGAGAGGGACCGTGAGAAAACCGCCTTCATCACACCGGACGGGCTGTATGAATTTCGTGTCCTCCCATTCGGGCTCTGCTGTGCTCCTGCCACGTTCCAAAGAATGATGGACACCGTTCTCACCGGTTTGAAGTGGCAGACCTGTCTTGTTTATCTTGATGATGTCATCATTTTTTCCGCAACGTTCACGGAACATGTGCACAGCCTCAGGACTGTCCTCGAAGCCGTTCGATCCGCCAACCTCTCCCTCAAACCAGAAAAATGCCACTTTGGGTTCACCGAATTGAAGTTCCTCGGGCACGTCATTAGTGCTGACGGAATCCGCGCTGACCCAGAGAAGCTTGCTGCCGTTGCTGCCTTTCCGGTTCCCGCCCACAAAAAAGCAGTCCGACGCTTCCTGGGCCTGTGCTCCTACTATCGCCGCTTCATTAGAAACTTCGCCCAGCTCGCCAGCCCCCTGACACTCCTCACCCGTGATGACACGTCATTTTCCTGGGGCAACGAACAGCAGACTGCCTTCGACGAGTTACGACGCCGACTCCAATCGCCGCCCATCCTGGCACATTTCGACGAAGATGCTGACACGGAGGTGCACACGGATGCGAGCAACGTCGGTCTTGGCGCTGTTCTTGTACAGCGGCGAAATGGCGTCTACAAAGTAATTGCCTACGCCAGCCGCGCACTGTCGCGCGCTGAGTTGTACTCTACTACGGAAAAAGAATGTTTGGCGGTAGTCTGGGCCGCCGCTAAGTTCCGCCCATACCTGTATGGTAGACCGTTTCGTATCGTCACCGACCACCACTCGCTGTGCTGGTTGAAAAATTTAAAGGACCCTTGCGGCCGCCTAGCACGTTGGGCATTACGCCTGCAGGAATTCGATTTCACCGTCACCTACAAGTCAGGCAGGAAGCACACCGACGCTGACAGCTTGTCACGCGCTCCCGTCGAACCTCCTCCAGAAGGCACCACCGATGATGATAACTTTCTTGGAGCGGTCAGCACGTCTGAGCTCGTTTCCAGACAGCGTGCCGACGCCGAGCTGGGTCTGCTCATCGAACATCTCGAAGGCGGGCGACCTGAAATACCACGATACCTAGCTCGTGGACTATCATCGTTCTGCCTGCGGAGAGGGGTGCTTTATAAAAAGAACTCTACTTCAAGTCCGACAACTTACCTGCTCGTCATACCGTCCGATCTCCGGGATGAAGTCCTCCTTGCCTGCCATGATGAACCGACTTCCGGCCACCTTGGAGTTACACGGACCTTATCCCGAATCCGGAAGAAATATTACTGGCCCAACCTAACTTCAAGTGTCAAGCATTATGTCCGGACATGCCGGCAATGCCAGCGGCGGAAAAAACCCGCGCTCAAGCCTCCTGGACTGCTTCAGTGCATCGAGCCACCACAAATACCATTCGACAAAGTCGGCATGGACCTTCTGGGGCCATTTCCTCTCTCGTCGTCCGGCCACAAGTGGATCGTAGTCGCCACAGACTACTTGACCCGCTACGCTGAAACAAAGGCCCTTGCTCGAGGTACTGCCGCCGAAGTTGCCCACTTCTTTATGCACGAACGGAACGGCTCAACAAAACATTGGCGGACATGATCTCGATGTACGTCGACGTTGAACACAAAACCTGGGATGAGGTCTTGCCGTACGTCACCTTCGCATATAATACCGCGACGCAGGAAACCACCCAGTTCACCCCGTTCCGTCTCGTGTATGGCAGAGAGGTCCGCATGATGCTAGACGCCATGCTGCCGTATGGCGGCGCAGAGCTCCCCCCTGAAGCAGGCCACTTCGTGGAACAAGCAGAGCAGGCCCGTCAGCTGGCCCGCTTGCACATCAAGGACCAGCAATCCGCCGATGCCCGACACTATAACCTTCGGCACAGGGACGTGCACTACGAGCCCGGCGACCACGTATGGGTGTGGACACCCGTGCGCCGCAAGGGATTGTGCGAAAAGTTATAAATAGGTACTTTGGCCCGTACAGAGTCCTGCGCCGCCTGAACAGCGTCAACTACGAAGTTGTACCCCACGGAACTGTGATCGTCGGCCCTCAGCGTCAACGGCCTGAAATTGTGCATGTAGTGCGCTTAAAGCCGTACTTTTCGCGTGACTGAGCGCTGCGTTCACGCTGTGTTTCTTACCTTTTTCCCTTTACCCCACGTGTGACCTTGACTCTCGCCGCATTTCATTTAGCGCACGTTGTATAGTTCACCTCACCCCTATTCTTTTGTTTTTCTCTCCTCCTCCTCTCACTGTACATACCCCATTCCACATCGAGACAATGTTTGCTTTCGCGGGGGGGAATAATGCCACGCGCCTAACGCGCCGCGCGGCCTCCGCGCTGAATCGAAGACGACGACGAAGCGGCGGTGGCCTCTCGCGGCGCGCTTGTTCTGTTTTGGTGTCGTGGAAGCTGGCTCTATAATTAAAAGAAGGCTCCCAGTCTTGGGTTCTTGTCGACGCCTACCTTCGCGGCTCTTCTGGTCGTGACAATATAAACAGCTTACAGAAAAAAGCTTCCCAGGCCCTCAATGTGCTGAAACTACTGTTGTAAAGAGGAAGACGCTTAGCAGACGGAGCAACAGAACCGACGCGCGGCGCGAGGCGAGAAGACGACGATCGGCAGCTGCAGCAGCAGAACCGACGCGCGGCAAAAGCATCAACTGTTCTGGGACCGGACCTGCCCTTGCCCGCTCTGGACCGAATTTAAAACCTGGACCATCTGGACCGAATTTAAAACCAGCTTCACTGACATCTTCGGCCATCCGGCAGTACGCAAACTTCGCGCCGAGCAGCGTCTTCGCGTTCGCGCACAGCAGAGTGGTGAATCATACACCAGCTACATAGAAGATGTCGTCAATCTCTGCAAGCGCGTCAATGCGTCCATGGCGGAGGCCGATAAAGTTAAACACGTCCTGAAAGGAATCGAAGACGACGCTTTCAATATGCTTGTGGGCAAAAACGTCACATCTGTCACCGATATATTCGACCACTGCCAAAGCTACGACGAGCTCCGCCGACAGCGCGTTTTCACTCGGCAGCCCTCTGCACAGACACACAGTAAGTAGCCTCAGCATGACGACAGAGGACAGCTCGCTACTGCTCCAGATCAAGCAGTTCGTCCGTGAGAAGGTTGCGCGGCAGATTTCGCTTCTCCCTACCGTTCTGAGTCCATCTAACCTAACTCCGACACTCCAGCACGTGATCCGGGAGCAAGTGTCCGAGGCCCTGCCGCCGGTTTCCTCCCAGTCTCCCGTCGCTGCGCCACTAACCTACGCCGAAGCAGTCAGGCGTCCCCGCCCAGACACATTCGTTTCGTACCAACATCCACCGCAGTCGACCCCATTTCGTCCTGCCCGGCCACCACCGCAACGTTGCCGTACAACCTACCCATTTGTTATGCCTGCGGCATTCCTGGCCACGTGATGCGTCACTGCCGCCGCCAAGTTTCGTCCCCTGCTGCGGATACCGACCCTCGAGGTTACGCCTACGCCCCTCCCCAGCCTTTCCACCGCACTTCGCCTTCTGAGACCACTGGTTCCTTCGATTACAGCCCTTTTATTCGCCGCCGTTCTCCATCTCCGCGTCGCCGCTCGATTTCGCCGATGCGCCGTCGTCACTCTTCCCGTTCGGAAAACTAGTGCCCGCAGTTCCGGAGGCAAGAACTATGTGCTCGTCGCCAAGCTCAAGACCTCGACTTTCTCCGGTCAATCTGATCACCGTTTCTGTGGAGGGCACCGATGCTTTCGCGCTTGTTGACACCGGTGCTGCTGTATCTGTACTCAGTGCAAAATTGTGCCGCCAGTTACGAAAAGTGATGACTCCGCTATCTGGTTTTATGCTTCGCGCCGCTAATTCGCAAATTATCGCGCCTTTGGGGACCTGTACAGCTCAAGTTACTATTCAGGACGTTCTGTACGTTGTTGAATTCATCGTCTTCGCATCGCCGTCTCACGACGTCATCTTAGGCTGGGACTTTCTCTCGCAACATGTAGCTGTCATCGACTGCACTCGTTCCGAAGTCGCCCTTCTTCCCTTCGGCGACGCCTCGGTGAGCGCTTCCACTAACCTGTGCTCCAAGTTGACTGTGGCTGATGACGTCGTGATCCCGCCGTGCTCTGCTGTGCTCGTCTCTGTTCATTGCGACCCTGCATCCAGCGGCCCTGTCATCTTCATCCCGTCCGACTCCTTCGCTTCTCGCCACTGTCTACCCCTGCCATTCGCCGTGCTTACCGTCTCAGCCGGCTGCAGCGCCTTGCCCCTGTCGAATCCATTCCTGTGCCCCTCTACTCTTCTTCGCGGTGAATGCTTGGGACGTGTCCAGCCTTTCGCCTCCATCGCCGCCTGGGACCCTTATGAGAATGACCCCTGCCGCATGCAAGTGTCTTACTTACTTCTTCCCCACCGTCTCCTGATCCCACTCCCGAAGGCGTCTTCGAGCGCCCAATCGACGCGAATCTTTCGCCACCGCAGAAGACCCAGCTTGCGGCCCTGCTAAATACGTTTCGGTCATCGTTTGACTTCTCCCACCACTGTTTGGGCCGCACCTCAGGTGTTACCCCTCGGATCGACACTGGCGCCCATTCGCCGTTGCGCCAACGCCCATATCGCGTCTCGACCACCGAACGCCAAGTTATCGACGCCCAGGTAAACGACATGCTACAGAGGGGCGTCATACAACCATCCCACAGTACTTGGGCTTCCCCCGTCGTCCTTGTCACCAAAAAAGATGGCTCTATCCGCTTTTGCGTTGACTACCGGCGCCTGAACAAAATTACACGCAAAGACGTCTATCCGCTGCCCCGCATTGATGACGCACTTGACTGCTTGCAGGGAGCTGAATTCTTTTCTTCTGTATATCTACGTTCGGGTTATTGGCAAGTCCCGATGGCCGACGCTGACCGCTCCAAGACAGCCTTTGTGACGCCTGACCGGCTCTATGAATTCAACATCATGCCCTTCGGACTATGCAATGCCCCTGCCACTTTTGAGAGGATGATGGGCACGATACTGCTCGGCCTGAAATGGAAAACTTGCTTATGTTACTTGGACGATATCGTTGTTCTCTCCCCAGATTTCCAGACGCACCTCGTTCGCCTGGAGCAAGTTTTAGGATGCCTCGCGGCAGCCGGGCTTCAACTCCATTCAAAGAAATGTCGCTTCGCTGCTCGTCAGTTGACCATTTTGGGCCACATCGTGTCGCAACAGGGTGTCCTTCCTGACCCAGCGAAGCTTCGTGCTGTCTCTGAGTTTCCGAAGCCCTCTACGATGAAGGAACTTCGCAGCTTCATCTGCTTATGTTCTTACTTCCGTCGCTTTATCCGAAATTTCGCTTGTATCATCGCACCTCTGACTGCCCTTCTTCGTGGCAGTAGCGACCTATCATGCTGGAGTCCTGCCTGTGACGAAGCGTTCATCACGTTGCGCCGTCTACTTACCTCTCCGCCCATACTGCGCCACTTTGACCCTGCTTCTCCAACTGAAATCCACACAGATGCCAGTGGCGTTGGTATCGGTGCTGTTCTTGCTCAACGCAAACCGGGGTATGCGGAGTATGTTGTTCTATACGCAAGCCGCACCCTGACGAAGCCAGAGCAAAACTACTCAGTAACTGAAAAAGAGTGCTTGGCGATCGTTTGGGCGATCGGGAAATTTCGGTCTTACGGGTATGGCCGGCCTTTCGCGGTCATCATGGACCACCATTCCCTATGTTGGCTGTCCTCCCTAAAATATCCAAATGGTCGCCTCGCCCGATGGGCCTTACGCCTTCAAGAGTATGATATTCGTGTGATCTATCGCTCTGGCAGGAAGCATAACGACGCCGACGCTTTGTCTCGTTCACCTCTAGCCGATGAAAGTGCCTCTCCTCCCGCCATCGACTGCGCCCCCTTGTCATTGGACGATATGCCCAACGAGCAGTCTAAGGACCCTTGGATCACTTCTCTTGTACGCTATCTTTCAGACCGTTCTGTCGTGCCGGTACCGCGCGCAATCCGCCGTCAGGCTGCCCACTTCACTATTCATGATGGGATTTTGTACCGCCGAAATTATCTCTCTGATGGGCGCAAATGGCTCCTAGTGATCCCTGGACATTTACGCTAAGAAATAAGCGCAGCCTTTCATAGTGACCCGTGGTCACGGCGGTGCTTTTAAGACCTACAACCGGCTTCGCCTCCGCTATTACTGGCGTGGCATGTATAACTACGTACGAAAATTCGTCCGTTCCTGCCCCGATTGCTAGCGCCGCAAGCTCGGTCATCACTAGAGGCCGGATTTTTAGGAACTAAAAAACACGTTTTAGGCCATAAATAGGCGGCTAAAATTGCATTTTAGGCACCTAACGGAGAAAAATAGGCACTATAAACTTTATCAAAAGTGCACACAGTTCCGAACTTCAGCGCGCAATATCTGCAGTAAAATAAAACAAAAACACAGCAGGAATTTTTTGGGACCTTAAGAAAGGTGCGAACATTAGAAGCCGTTTTTTGTTTGAGTCACTTGCTCGATGGTCTAGTCCACGAATGCGTTTTCGTATGCTCGCACGACTTCCAGCTGTCTAGTGTGGCCTGCTCCACCAAGATTACCGCCAAATGCCATTTGATGAAGATGGCATGTGGCTGGGGCACAAGGAACGAAAATAAAGCAGGTTATCCAGGTGGAAATTTTATTCAGTTAAACGGTTTCCAGCAGCTTTATGGAACTTTTTACAGTTGGTTTCAATTGGAGCCAATTGGAATTTTTTGGACGAACCTATAATTTACTCCGTATACTTTCCGGAATGTAGTGCCATCTGGTCAACTACCACTTTAACAGCCAAAGTAATCAAAAAGCTTCCACGATAAAATGGCAGAAAATAGGAAAAAGGGTGCTTCGATATTTTCGGCTGACGTGGTTGGTATTGTGTACACAGACGGCGTAGGTGCAGTGTTCACCACTGCCAACTGACGAGGTCATCTAATGTTGCCACTTGTGTGTTCTACTCAAAACCGAAATGGATTCCAAAGCAAGCAGAATCTGAAAGCAAAACCACAGCGTATTTCAGGCCCCTTTTCTGCAAAATAGGACATTTTTAGGCACCGACGTCGGAAATAGGCATTTATAGCCACTGACACCCAAAATAGGCATTTATAGGCACTATAAAAAGAGTATTAAACATTGTCAACACCTAATTCGAGCTCATATGTAAAAATGGTGCGCCTACGAAGCGTTGAAAATATAGGCATTTGCCTAATATCCGATCTCTAGTCATCACCATTCGACCGGCCCTGTGCATCCTTTGCCTTGCCCATCCAGGCCATTTGACCGAGTTGGCATTGACCTGTATAGACCACTTCCCTACACTGCTGCAGGAAACCGCTGGGTCATCGTCGCTCTAGACCACCTGACACGGTACGCTGAAACAGCCGCCCTCCCAGCTGCTACAGCGCAGGATGTCGCAGCCTTCCTCTTGCACCATTTCATACTTCGGCACGGTGCCCCGCGTGAACTGTTGAGCGACCGTGGGCGGGTGTTTCTGTCAGACGTAATTTCATCTCTTCTGCAGCAATGCAGCATTACTAGCCGCACCACTACTGCCTATCATCCCCAGACGAACGGCTTGACAGAACGTTTCAATCGAACATTAGGTGACATGTTGACAATGTACATGGCAGCAGAGCATTCTAACTGGGACGTCGTCCTCCCCTTCGTCACATATGCCTACAACACCGCTACGCAGAGCACTACTGGTTTCTTACCATTCTTCCTTCTATACGGCCGTGATCAATCCTCTCCGCTCGACACTATTCTTCCGTACCATCCTGATTCGTCGGAATCCGCAACCGTATCTGAAGCCTCCAGACACGCTGAAGAGTGCCGCCAGCTCGCCGGTCATTCATGTCTGACGACCAAGGGCGCCAGAAATACCGCTTCGACCACTCCCATGGCACAGACACTTTTCATTTGAAGAAAATAGCGCCAGAGCATGCAAGCCACGAAAAGACAAGGACGAGACACAAAGCGCTAACTCACAAACACCTCATGCATGCAAACATCGCAAGATCTTGCCCGGGATTTGCCCATCTGAATAGTGCTTTTGAACTAGAAAACAACATTTGAAGAAAATAGTGCCAGAGCATGCAAACCACGAAAAGACAAGGACGAGACACAAAGCGCTAACTCACAACTAATTTTATTGAGACCAGGCAGCGCCTTTATATGGCAAAGTTTCACTGAAAAAGAGGGAGGAGGGCAGGAAAGGTAAAGATATCAAAGCGACCATCACAGCGAGCACACATGAGCAAGCGGTAACCAAAACAAAAACAAAAAAGTTAACAAAGATTATTTAAGGGCGGCATCTAAGAATTCGAACTCGGATGAAAAAAGTGAAACAGATGGGGTGCTGACGCACCTGTTGCCAAGTTTTCTTATGTGAAAAGCCTCCAGACATTCACGTGCCTTCTTATCTGCGCTTTTGCCAAGAATCTTAGTCTGACTGAATCGTGCCTCGCATCCGTCGCAACCCATAATATGCGCTACCAAATGTGCATATTTATCCTTTAAATCTGATAAATTTCGGGCATGTTCCCCCAAGCGCTCGTTGATGCAACGCCCAGTCTGGCCGACATAGGTCTTCCCACACGTTAAGGGGATAGCACATGATGAATGTGTTCCTGCGGAACACATGATGAATGGAGAGTCGTGCCTTATCTGGCAACCCCGCTTTCTTGAGCTGCAAATACGGGGGCACAGCTTTTTCAGCTTGTTGGGGGCTTAAAAAACGACACTCACCCCATGCCTGTTGGCCACGTTCTTC
Organism: Amblyomma mixtum; assembly: GCF_055824585.1. Taxonomy (NCBI): domain Eukaryota; kingdom Metazoa; phylum Arthropoda; class Arachnida; order Ixodida; family Ixodidae; genus Amblyomma; species Amblyomma mixtum. The sequence continues at coordinate 200,759,821 of NC_143016.1, forward strand.
AAATTGTGAGCAGTTTTGTGCAAGTAAGGCACCACCAACGGCTTCTGTGACCTGCAACGATCCTCTCCGGAGTTTCTTCGTGTTCCTTGCTTCAGTTTCTTTAGAAGGGTCTCGCAGACAGCAGTCAACTCTGAGCAGGGGAACCCTGCCGCCGAAAGCCGGCTCACCTGATTCTGGAAGCTATCCTGCAACCGATGCGGGCACGACTTTTTCAAAGAAGACTCCAAGCAATGCGACGCTATTGCTCTTTTCAGCGTCTTTGAGTGCATAGAATCATAAGGCAAAAGATCTTTCTTCGCGCGCGGGTAATAGCCCCAGCAAACATGTCTCTCAAGAAAGGTCAGTTTTAGATCTAAAAATTGTAAGACGTTAGTGTCAGGATGTTCATGGGTGAACGTGAGCCCAAGCCCAAGTCCGGCTTTCGGCGGCTGGGTTCCCGTGCTCAGTGTTGACTGCTGTCTGCGAGACCCTTCTAAAGAAACTTAAGCAAGGAACACGAAGAAAATCCGGAGAGGATCGTTGCAGGTCACAGAAGCCGTTGGTGGTGCCTTACTTGCACAAAACTGCTCACAATTTGAAGAAAGTGGCCAACAGGCATGGGGTGAGTGTCGTTTTTTCCGCCCCCAACAAGCTGAAAAAGCTGTGCCCCGTATTTGCAACTCAAGAAAGCGGGGTTGCCAGACAAGGCACGACTCTCCATTCATCATGTGTTCCGCAGGAGTGGTCTATGCTATCCCCTTAACGTGTGGGAAGGCCTATGTCGGCCAGACTGGGCGTTGCTTCAACGAGCGCTTGGGGGAACATGCCCGAAATTTATCAGATTTAAAGGATAAATATGCACATTTGGTAGCGCATATTATGGGTTGCGACGGATGCGAGGCACGATTCAGTCAGACTAAGATTCTTGGCAAAAGCGCAGATAAGAAGGCACGTGAATGTCTGGAGGCTTTTCACATAAGAAAACTTGGCAACAGGTGTGTCAGCACCCCATCTGTTTCACTTTTTTCATCCGAGTTCGAATTCTTAGATGCCGCTTTGATATCTTTACCTTTCCTGCCCTCCTCCCTCTTTTTCAGTGAAACTTCGCCATATAAAGGCGCTGCCTGGTCTCAATAAAATTAGTTGTGAGTTAGCGCTTTGTGTCTCGTCATTGTCTTTTCGTGGTTTGCATGCTCTGGCGCCATTTTCTTCAAATGGTGTTTTCTAGTTCGAAAGCACTATTCAGATGGGCAAATCCCGGGCAAGATCTTGCGACGTTTGCATGCTTGAGGTGTTTGTGAGTTAGCGCTTTGTGTCTCGTCCTTGTCTTTTCGTGGTTTGCATGCTCTGGCGCTATTTTCTTCAAATCAAGTATGCACCAACTCGCCGAAGAAGAAGTGTTACGACACTTTTCAGCCGCAATCCCTTGTTTGGCTCCGTGTGCCTTCTGCTGCACCAGGTCTCTCTACCAAGTTGCTGCCAAACTACCACGGACCCTACCGTGTCCTTGAGCGCACTTCTACCGTCACTTACATCGTTGAGCCCGTGACGCCATCACCCTATCTCCGACGACGTGGGCGCGAGACCGTTCACGTTTCGCGTTTGAAGCCGTATTACGACCCCTGCGTCCTGTTGACTCCATAAATCGCCATGATGGCTCTTTTTCCCCCGGGGGCAAATGTAAAGAGGAAGACGCTTAGCAGACGGAGCAACAGAACCGATGCGCGGCGCGAGGCGAGAAGAAGACGATCGGCAGCTGCAGCTACAGGTGAATACCAACCTTTTCCACCCGATTCTTGGCCGATCCCCCAGAGTGGGTATGTGCCATTCTGTCGTAGACTACAACAAGAACAACAACAGCAGAACCGACGCGCGGCAAAAGCATCAACTGTTCTGGGACCGGACCTGCCCTTGCCCGCTCTAACCGGTCTTAACAACCAGTCATCTCTTGCCAATAAAGGCCGCTACACTGTCAAGAAAACCCTGGGGGTATGATAGGGCATGCCTGTTACATATATATCGTTATCTGGTTCGCTCTAACATAGACTATGGGTCCATAGTATATGGCTCAGCAAGACCGTCCTACATAAAACGACTGGATCCTATCCACAATCTTGGTTTAAGGTTGTCTTCCGGTGCTTACAGAACTTCCCCATTAGCAAGTCTGTATGTGGAAACGAATGAACCTTCCTTAGAATATTTAAGAACTACACTAACTTGTACATACATCCTCAAAATCCTTTCTCAGCCCAAACATCTCTGTTACCCAATTGTCACGAAATGCCCATCTCGAATACTCTTCAACAACAAGCCTCACGCAATTAAGCCGTGGCTCTTGCGCTTCGAAGAAAAATGCCAAACTCTGAACATACTAAACGAAATTAAAAGTATTGCCCCAAGATACGAAGCGCTACCACCGTGATACACTCTCCCCACAGTGTGTGGTGTCACACTAACACGCCTCGGGAAAACCTGTACACCACATGGTCATATAATACAAGAATATCTAGCACTACAAGAAAAATACAGAAATTATACTGCATTTTATACTGATGGGTCAAAAATTCATGCTCATGTAGGAAGCGCAGTAATACAAGGAAAAAATAAAAATGCAGTACGACTGCCCTCATGTGCTACAGTTTTCACTGCTCGGTGTTATGCCATTTGTGTTGCGGTACAGAAAATAACAAATGAAAACATCAAAAACAGCATAATTTATACAGATTCACTGAGCGTCCTTAAAGCATTAAACTCCAAAAATGCCACGGAGCCACTGATAGGAAGCATCATACACAATATTGTAAAGGTCACAACACAAAAACATGTTGTAAAATCTTGCTGTGTTCCCAGTCACGTTGGGATTAGGGACAATGAGAGAGCCGACATGTGTGCTGCACAAACCAGAACCATGGAAATAAAATATGTGAATTTGCCTCTTAGGGATCACATTTGTGCGGTGGGGGATATCGCATTCTTCTGCCTCTATAGATTTGTAGTATGGCCGAATATTCCCTGGGTGCTGGCGCGAGTTCGGCGGTCTCGTCGGATGCTCGGAAAGTAATGTATCCTCGAGCTATCCTTTCGGCCTCTTGGTTCCCTGCCACCCCCGCGTGCCCCGGTACCCACACAATTCAGTGTGGGATCTTGTCGTTTTGTTCTTCCTGGTTTTTAATTCTGTCGCTCGCTGCGAGGAGTATACGGAGCGCGTGACGACCTATCCTGCCATTCATGTAATTTCGGCAGGCTGTTTGAGAGTCCGTGAGTATTGTTAGTGACCGCCCGGTTCTATAGCCCTCCGCCACCGCTAGAGCAACGGCTACTTCCTCGGACTCTGCAGCTGTGCAGCCGCGGAGAGACGCGCTGGTCATTTCGCGTAAAGACGAATCGACCACCGCCACTACAGCGATTTTGGTATCTCCTCCTCTCCAAGACGCGTCTGTATACACGGTCGTGGCTTGAGGAGCGTATGTTTTCTCAATGAATTCGGCCCTCGCTTCTCTTCTGCCTCGATTCAGGTTGGGATCCATATTTTTTGGTATTGGAGCTACCTTGAGGGTCTTGCGAAGCTCGTCGGGGATCGTTGCCGTCCTCGACATTTCTCGCATCTGCTCGCGATATCCGAGCCTCTGCAGGAGCGCTCTTCCAGTCGTTGTTTGCAACAGCCTGAGTTTTTGCGACTCAAGCTGCGCCTCTCGTAGCTCCTCAAAGGTGTTATGTAATCCCAGGGCCATGAGTTTTTCTGTAGACGTGTAGCGTGGTAGTCGGAGCGCTGTCTTATACGCTTTGCGTAGCAGGGCATCCGCTTGTTCGAAAAAAAATTTTTACGGTCTTTTACAATGAACACATTTCATTTCATCCCGCATTGCTTTTAGGCGAGCAAACACTTGTCGAGTTTTCACTTGTTTGTAAGTTTCTAAAGAAAGCCAATGTTTTAAATCTATTATAATGTAACCTCTATACACTTAACATAACATTATCTAACCTTGTGTTTGCCGCATGCTAGCCATAGTTGGTTATGCGCCATAAAACCCCATATAACTAGCTAACTTTCAATACACCTCTCTTGACATACATCATCGGCGCACGTGCCTCCGGCGTGGCGGGCAAATCATGTGGCTTCCGACCGGGAGGGGCAGCAGGTGCTACTCATACCCTCTTCATACCAAGGTTTCTCTAAGCGGGAGAAGAAAGGTGGCGGGAAAATGGTCGACTGACACAAAACCAGTTTAGAAGCAAAAGTGGGTGACCTTTCCCACAAGGATTTGTTCCTTTGACGTCATACTCTTTGACCAGGAGAGTTCCCTTTTTTATGTTTCCAGTTTTCATTATTTTAGGATTCGGTACATAGTATTTGTATTGGTTTGGGCAGGACTGTTTAGTTGTTCCTTTTTTTTTTTCCATTTCGACATCTTTTGATCTGGTCTTCGCGATAAATTTTTGTTACGAAAGCAACACTACAGGAGCCCAGCTCGGCGCGTCGCGTATGCTCGTGGCGGTGCGGCTACCAAACTACCCCGACTTGCCGTTGCCTAGCAGCTGCTTCGGCTGCGCTCCAACAGATGGCGCTGCGCTGCTGCCGCCTGTAAAGCCCCTGGAAATTTTTAAAGTAACGGCAACCTTTGCAGAACGCCGCCTCTCCCTCTCCTGCGTCCGTCGCCTCTTCCGATTGGCCGACGGTTTCGCGCGCAAAAGTCCTTTAAACCCGCGCTTTTCGCAGCCGCAGACGCCATATTGTCCGCTCCAACTACGCACTGAAGTTCGGCAGGCGTCGTTGCGGACAATGCGCTTTTGCTTGCTGTGAAGAACAGCGGCTTTTGTTTTGCTCGGAACGTGTGTCAGTCACCTAACTTCAAGCCGACTATCTGTGCGGCATGACGGGCTGCTGCGCCTTCGGGTGCAAGAACCGTTACGACAGTGGAAAGCAGTTCTTCGCGATCCCATCATCGAAAACCGACGCGGGCCGGAGGAAGGTTTGGTTACACAGAATTTACCGGGCGAATTTTAACGCAACGCCATCGATCAGACTGCGAGGTCAGTGACGTGCTTTCAATAGCTGCGGAGTTTTCCTTTTATTTTTTTCAAGCTACGCTCTGCAGTGGTTTGTTCGCAATCGAGCGTATATGGCCGCAGTAAGCTCGACATAAGGGCGCTTGCGTTGAGCGCATCGTGATTGCACGCACGCAAACGTGTAACTGACGCGAGGTACACGTCTAACTGTAGAGTGACGTTCCTTAAATTTGAGTGCATACCGCAGTTAGACATACATGCGTACTATAAGCGCAGATCAAACTGCGCTCTGACATGGTGAAGCGCACGCGTTACATATCTGCAGTCGCGCGCGTGCGTGCGTTATATTATATATAGATATATTACAGAAAAAGACAAAAAGAGAATTATCGCGACGATATCCATCGTCAAGGCACCGTAGGCGCCGTTGGTGGAAACACCAGCTAGCGCGCGCTGGCTTGCGTTTACTCTCGAAATATGACCAGTAGCTGTGGGTATGCGTGATGGTGCCCATCGTAAGTGGGTCGCGCGTTTCCTGTCACATACTTTGTAACATAAGTTCCGCGTTCTCGCTTCCCTTTGACGCCTAACTAGTTAGGAGGAGGCTACAAATGCGAGCAAATGTGTGATAGCCGCTTTTATTAATGCTAAAACGTTTTGGTCTTTGTTAACGTTGCCCACAGTGAGGCCTCCATTATCTCCATTTTTAAAAGTTTTGTAGCCGCGTTTTTTTTAATAAGATTCGTAACAAAAGGCTTTGGCTTTACCGATGTGCATTTTGTACTCGGGCTGTTTCCGAGCCTTAGCCGGGCATGTCTACCTCGCGGGCCGGGCCGGGTTCGGGCCTTATCGAAAACATCGGGCCGGGTTGGGGCGGGTAACGAAAGAGGTTGACGGGCTCGGGACGCGTGAATAATTAAGGTCCGTGCAGTGCTCTAATAGCGACTATACGAATATGGAAGATTATTGGACAGATGTGTTAAAAGAGAGGTAGGTTTTGCTTCTCACTAAATGACTGATGCCGAAGAAACATTAACGTAGAACTTTATTATCCCTTTGCTGGCAGGCGAAGGATATTTGCGAGGTAGGTTTTCTCCTTAAGGCGCGTTCACACTAGGCCGACGATCGGCCGATTTCGGTCGGCCGATGATTGTTGGCGACGATTTTCGTCCCGTCGGCGTGTTTGTCACACTGCGCAGACGCAGACCGACCACCGATCATCGCCCGACGAGCGTATCGGCGTCGCGTCGGTGAGTCGGCAGCCATCGGCCGATCCGCGAGTCACACAAGGGCGACGATAACGCCGACTGCACGCCAACGGAAGCCTGTCCCGGCGGCGTATTTTGCGTCCCGGCGATCTCCAAAACAGCCGAGCGGCGGGCGGCTGTCGCATCTGTGCACAATGGACGAAGTTCAAGCAGCGGCCACTGCTGCAGCAGCCGTGCTGCTTTTAGAAGCGACCGAGCCGCCAAAGAAAAAACAAAGGAGATGCTGGGTGCAGCCGTGGCTTTTACAACGCAAGCAGCAAGGAGCATACGGGAATCTGATGCGCGAGCTGGCACTGGAGGACAGCGAGGGATATCGAAGATGGATTCGGATGGACACTAGTGCGTTCGAGAATATCCTCGCGAAAATAAGACCTCACATACAAAAAGAGGACACCTCTTTTCGAGAGGCCATTCAGGCAGGGGAGCGGCTTGCTATCACCCTGCGGTACCTTGCAACAGGTGAGTGTGCACGTATGACTTTCGCCTTGTCGCCGGCATTGAGCAGCTTTTATCTGCAATGTTTGTCTACAACATAACAAAAATCATTCATTATCTCGGACCCCGCCTATTACAGGCTTGGTGGCATGTTTTGGAACAGAATAGTAGAAACTTAACTGAAGTAATCATATCATAGTGAAATTCACACAGGCAGATAAAACTGTGTTTAAGCATACAGGATGCAACCATGCGAAAAAGCCTTCGGTGCAAAATTCGCAGCATCTTTTCTAGATCACAAATGCGTAGTGCTTTGGTGCAAGATGTCAAGTTACACAGGACTCATTGATGTTGTGTTTACCTCCACAGGAGACAGCCAGATGTCCTTGCAGTATGCATTTTATGTTGCCCATAATACTATTTCGGGCATACTCTTTGAAGTGTGCAAAGCCCTGTACCGCGTTCTGGCTCCAGAGGTTGTGAAGGTGAATAAAATCTCACATTTCTTTTATGTTATGCCTGTGATGTATAAGCTACTTAACAACAGGGAGATGAGTTCATGATGGCAGTGCAAGAAGTTTAAATGGCCCTCGACGTTGTGATATAGCCGTACATACCTCTATGGTGCAAGCTTTGCTTAATAAACTGAAGATTGCTTGAAATTCTGTAATCTATCTGTGTGCTATCAGTGTTATTTCATAATCAGAACATAATTTATACAGGCATTTTTCACATGCCTAAATTGACAAATTACAGTATAGGCAGATGATCTTAAATTGCGTAAACTAGTATGCACTGAAGTGGTGTGTGTACAGTGCGGTAGGTCCATGGAATCTTCATTTGACAACTGCCAATGTACACAGTTTTCTTATCAATGTATTGTTTCACTGATATGGCCAATATATTTTTTTACAGACTCCAGAAACACATGAAGATTGTAAAAGAGTGGCTCATGGATTCCAGGACTTGTGGCAGTTCCCCAACTGCATCTCGTAAGATGGAAATTGATGTTGGGACATGTGAGGCAGTATGGGCTCAAATTAGACTTTTAAATGGTAAATTACTATCAGTTTGCTCGTTTTACAGGCCACCTGGAAATCAGCTTGAACCCATCAGCGACCTAACTGATATGATTGAAACTGTTAAAACTGACTGTTTAGTTGTTGGAGGTGACTTTAACACTCCTGAATTAGACTGGAGCTCAGGATGTCTTCCGTCTAGAGCCAATTCCGCAGTAGGCAAAGAATTGTTAAATCTGTGCAATTCATTCAGCTTATCCCAATTAGTGCTGCAGCCAACCCGTGGCAACAATGTTTTGGATTTATTATTCACTAACCAACCATCGGCAGCTTGTTCTACCCTTGTAGTGCCCGGTATCAGTGATCACAGTTGTGTTTTAGCGGAAATGAACTTTCAGTATGTTAAACTTGAAGACTGTGGCAATCGGCGCATTTACAGTTACCGAAAGGCAAATTTCCCCGAGATAGCCTGGGCACTTGAATCCTATGTCGATGTGTACGAAACATTGTCTGATTCACTCAGCGTTGATGAGCTGTGGCGCACACTGACAGCCAAACTTTTTGATTTGCGTGAGCAGCATGTGCCGTCATGGGTGATGACGAAACGTCGCAGCAAAAGCAAGCCATGGTTCACAAAAGCGCTGCGCAGAGTCGTTGAAAAGAGGCAACAACTATATGCGCGCTTCAAAAGAAATCCGTCGGAAGATAACATGGATCAGTTAAAAAAGATTACAAAGGATATGAATGCTTCGGTCAAAGAGGCTAAATTTACCTACTTTCAGTCTTTCGACATGCGTATCCAGGATCGCCCTAAAGAATTTTGGCAGTACATAAAAAAAAACAGAAAGGATGAATTGTCTATCCCGCCACTCGATCACAACGGAAGTATCGTTCATGATAATCTGGAGAAAGCCAAGTGCTTTAACACGTTTTTCAGCTCAGTTTTTTCTGTTGAGGACAGCAATAGCCCTGCCGATTTTCGCCTTGCCTTGAACTGTACGGAACCCATGGAGAACATTGAATTTGATCAGCGAGGAATTGTGTCGCTCTTAGAACGCTTAAACGATAACAGTGCCACCGGTCCGGACGGCTTACCCACGATCCTGCTCTCTTCTTGCGCTTTTGCGTTGTCAAGGTACCTTCAAATTCTTTTCACAAAGTCATTACAGGAAGGCTCCTTGCCTGATGAATGGAGGCTTGCTAATGTTGTACCTATACATAAATCGGGACCTAGGAATGTTGTTTCAAATTATCGACCAGTGTCCTTGACCAGTGTATTATGCAAAGTTTTAGAGCATGTGTTTTATACTAGTATTATGAATCATCTTAGAATACATTCATTATTAAATACTAATCAACATGGCTTTCGCAGTGGTTACTCGTGTGTCACCCAGCTTACCGAATTTGTACATGACCTGTCAAGTGCTTTAGATAAGGGATATTCTGTTGACTGTATTTTTCTAGATTTTAAGAAGGCCTTTGACGTTGTATCACATTCCTTATTAATACAAAAATTATACTGGTACAACATAAATGAGAACGTTATTAGGTGGATAAAGGAATATTTGAGCGTTAGGCGTCAATGTGTTGTTGTCAACGGGAAACAATCGCATGAGGTGGCTGTAACATCAGGGGTGCCTCAGGGATCCGTCTTGGGCCCATTACTGTTCATAATTTACATGAATGACATCTTTTCAGGTATTTCTTCATACATGCGTCTTTTTGCGGACGATTGTGTATTGTATAGAATTATTAACGATCAAAGTGACTGCGATGCATTACAACAGGATTTGTGTAAAGTGGCCCAGTGGTGTGAGAACTGGAGAATGCATATTAACTTACAAAAGTCTGTACATATGTGTTTCACTAAAAAGAAGGTTCCCCATATTTTCACTTATAACATAAATAATAGCAGACTGCTTTCAGTGTTGGAATTTAAATATCTTGGTGTATATTTAACAAGTTCAATGTCATGGCATCGTCACGTGCATTTCGTTACTGCCAAAGCCTGTCGTGTTTTAGGTTTCCTGCGACGTAACGCTAAACTTTTCCCTTTAAAGACTAAAGAACTGCTGTATAATACAAACGTTAGAAGCATACTTGAGTATGCTTGCACAGTCTGGGATCCGAAAACCTTGCTTGACGTTCAAAAGCTAGAAAGAGTTCAGAATTTGGCCGTTCGTTTTGTTTTCAATAACTATGGGCGATATTTTAGTGTAACGAGCGCGAAAAAATCTTTGGGTTGGGACTCACTTCAAAAACGTAGGAAAGTACTGCGTTTAAAATTATTTCATAATATATTTCATTCTAGAACTGGAATAGACAGAACCAAATATATAGCCAACCCTGATTACGTGTCTTTACGTAGAGATCATTCACTTAAAGTTAAAGAATACAGGTGCCGGACTGACCTTTTTAAAATGTCTTTTTTCCCCAAAACGGTTTCGGAATGGAACAAGCTGCCTGAGGAAGTAGTGTCCATATTATCAAATGATTCATTTTCTTCCATGCTGTGACATTTTTTTGTGTATAATAATTCCGAGTTCTTTCTATCTCATTGTTATCTTTTTTTTTTGTACCCACCTGCACGCGGTGGCATTTGTGTACTTTTTCTTCTACCCCCCCACTGTAATGCCAGCCAATGGCGCTGTGGGTATGATGATAAATAAATAAATAAATAAATAAATTGGTGCCTTAGACGGCAAACATGTTGTGATACGACAGCCACCTAAAAGTGGAGCACAGTTCCGCAACTACAAAGACTCATTCAGTATTGTGCTGATGGCCCTTGTAGATGCGGATCTCAACTTCATCTTTGTAGATGTGGGGAAAAATGGACGGTTAAATGATAGTGGGGTGTGGCTACCCACAAAGCTGCGGAAGAAAATTGAGCATGACGTGGAGTTCCTGCCACCACCCACACTCCTACCACACTCGTCGTCATCAGCACCATATGTGATTGTGGGAGATGAAGGCTTCGGCCTGAAGCCATATTTAATGAGGCCTTACCCTGTTGCACAGCTGCAGCTTGAAAAGCGAATTTTCAACTACAGGTAGGAACCCTTTTGCTTACTAAAGACCAGTTGCCATTTCTTGCATGCATTTTTGTTCTTGTTCTCCAGTGTATGTTGAATAAAGAATTGAACTGCAACATGGTGAGGCAAAGGCAGGAACGCAAACAACTTCATTTGCGTGGCTGTGCTCTTAACGGGAAATTGCAGAAAAAACACCACGAACTGTGTGTATGTAGGGCGTTGCCACTTTTCGGCTTTATTTGGTCATATGTATTTGAACTGTATTCCACAATTATTAAATGTTGGGAAGTCTTTATAGCACCTGCTAACTCGTGAGCTAAGGCCAGCTTTGCAGCCAAATCTTTTCCTACCATTTTTTTTTTGCATCAGCAAAAAGAGTACACACACGTCACTCCCACAAGCCGAGATCAAAAACAAATATGATGTTATTACTTTCTTCAGTACAGGTTGTCTAGGGCTCGGCGCACATCAGAGAATGCTTTTGGCGTGCTTGCCAACTCATGGCAAATGTACAGGGCACCGCTACGGCACAGTCCTCAACGGTCAAGGTACCTTGTGCTTGCTACTGTTGTCCTGCACAATTACCTAAGGCTGAGGAGGGGAACACGACATCTGTACACGCCTCCTGAGAGTTTAGATGTTGAGGACATCCTGACTGGTAAGGTGTTCTTTTCTTTTATAAAACTATTGCAAACATAATGCTCAAGAGGAGCGGTATACATGTTAAGAGAGCTAAATTATTCATACTCATGGCACCTGTATAGTAAGTGCAGCAAAAATGAAACAACAAAATAAGCAACATATGTAAAATAGCTATAGCAAGAATAGCACCAAACATTAAAAACAATTTTTTTTCTCATTACCTGCCTTTGTCAGCTATATGCACAACATTAATGAAGTGTTTATTTTTTCACAATATCCAGATTGCCTATATGAAGCTAAGGCAGGCAACTCAACTGTCATGACACGTGGCGTTACTTATATTCAAAAGTGATAGCAGTGATGCAACGAGTAATAAAGGCTGTTGCACCTCACACATATATAGTGTGCCATCAGCAGGCAGGTAAAATATTCAGGCTTAGAGATAGGTCAGAGACGCCTTTGACTTGCAGTGAATGCAAGAGGCATGACAACGTAAATCCACATGGCTATTAGCATGTTACAATCTCACAAGCTCTTCAAGCGTGAACTTCTGTATAAAAGCAACGAAACCGGAGTTTGCATACTGGTTTTCACACTCAGTTTCAGTCATTTCCATTGTTGACTTTGTGAACTTATGAATTTCGTATGATATATTTCACATTCAGAACATTTCCAACTGCATGCTGTTTCAGAAAGCCGCAGATCATGAAAAAATTTAAGCTCTCATTATTTAGGGTACACTCAGAGCTAAAGTAATAGGCACTAAGTAAACGATTGGTGTTTAGAGACTTGCTTTAGAAGGATGAACAAAATAATTGGGTATACAAGAACATGTCAATTAGGAGAGCCATAATAAGAGCCTGTGCCTTTAGTACAGTCACTGCTGATGCAAAAAGCTGTAATCATCATGCTTTTATTATGACTTTAATTATGCCTGTACTTGTAGAAGTGGGACCAAGAAAGTAGGGAAAGATATGAAATACAGTGGTGTTTGGCCTAAGGCTGTCATGTGATAGATGTACCTTTGTTATGTGCACGAGAGCTTTAGTTGTTTGCTCACCAGGTAAATAAAAACACCGGCAGATTTGCAGGAAGATGACACAAGAAAATTGCTTTGGCCTGGGTTCGAAGCCCACTAGTGGAGAGTTTTTTTTTTCTTTCAAATGCTTGGTAAAAGGAGGCTTCACAGCCACCACGGCAAAATCCAAGAATCTGGGTAGTAATGCTTTGGCATTAAAAAATACACGTTCCTGCTTCCGAGTAGATGGTGGCACTCATGGAGACCTGATATGTGGTTAAGCAGGTTGCGTACGTGTTATTAGTCTGAAAGAAACCAAACTTAACATGCACTATTAAGCTCGAGTCATGAGCTGATGCAGTTCAGTATACCTGAAAACCCATCTCCATAGTATTCGGCTAGGGAATCATTTCAGGTACCAGTGGGTAAGTATTGCAACCCTGTTACACACAAAAAATAATTTAATTTCCCAGTGAATAACAGGTTTCAATGCTCCTTGCAGGACACGTTCGAAGGGGAACGTGGCGGGAAACTGACAGCAGAGCAAGTGCCATGCAGCCACTTCAGAAGGCAGGCCGCAATTACTGCAAAGCTGCTCAGAAAGTGAGGGAAGATTTCAAAGATTACTTCAACAAAGAGGGACAAGTCAGCTGGCAGTGGACAGCAGTTGCCAAGTAGGTTCTGCTAACTTTATTGTAGATCAATGATGTTCACATCTGTAGCAGCCCCATGAAGGGATACGCTGTATTTGATGAGCGACTGGTATGTCTGCAGCATTGCCAGCTGCCGTTGAGGCCCCGCTGGGATTTGCCGCACAGTGTGTGCTAAGAGTGCACCAAAGACATCGCATTCATCTTTGGCGGCCAGCCTCTGGCTTTTCTCCAGGATGTCTACAGCGGAACTCAGCAAGAGTTTCCGCTGATGTGACTCGTCGTCTTCATTTCTCCTTTTTCCTTTAGCCCTCGATAGGCCTTGCATCTGATTCGGAGTTCCCTGCTCTTCGATGTCTGCATCTGCTGCACTGTCTTCTGGGATTGCTCGACCTGTGTCTGCTGTCACATCCTCGTCCGTACCCCAGAGGTGCTCCGGGCTCAGCTCTGTCTGGCTTTCCACATGCTGAAATAAAAGCCAAGTTTGAGAACTGTCTTTCCTTCATTTTTTATGCAGACTTAAATTTACACCAGTGCAGGTTTTGTATTTCATCCCTACTTAAACTTTAAACACAACACTTCAAATGTTTTGAGTACTTACATAATGTGTGAAAGTAGCTCTTAGATTTATATTTAAGGTGATGTAGCTCTAATGAAACATGCTTATCACTCTGAAAACCAAAACTCTTTTAGGCAAACACATTCACATTTCTTTCCACCTGGCATCTGCAGTGAAAAGAACATGTCGCCATTCAAAGAGGCCACCAAGCCTCTGTAAAATTCCTGCAATAGAAAGTTATTTGGGGTTATATGGGGTTTTATGGAGCATAAGCAACTATGGCTATCATCAACTATGGCTGGCGTCACACACTGTGGGGAGAGTGTACCACGGTGGTAGCGCTTCGTGTCTTGGGGCAATATTTTTGATTTCGTTTAGTATGTTCAGAGTTTGACATTTTTCTTCGAAGCGCAAGAGCAACGGCTTAATCGCATGGGGCTTGTTGTTGAAGAGTATTCGGGATGAGCATTTCGTGACAATTGGGTAACAGAGATGTTTGGGTTGAGAAAGGATTTTGAGGATGTATGTACAAGTTAGTGCAGTTCTTCGATCTTCTAAGGTTCATTAGTTTCCACATACAGACTTGCTATTGGTGAAGTTCTGTAAGCACCGGAAGACAACCTTAAACCAAGATTGTGGACAGGATCCAGTCGTTTCATGTAGGACGGTCTTGCTGAGCCATATACAATGGACCCATAGTCTAACTTAGAGCGAACCAGAGAACGATATATATGTAACAGGGAAGCTCTATCAGACCCCCAGCGTTTTCTTGATAGTATTTTCAGCACATTGAGGGCCTGGGAAGCTTTTTCTTTATGCTGTTTATATGTGGCAGGAAAGTGAGCTTTTTATCGAACGTTATCCCTAGGAATTTATGCTCTTGTTTGACAGGTAGTGGGGTTTGGTTTAAATATAGTGTGGGGTCGGCCTGTAGGCCTCGTCTCAAAGAGAACAGAACCGCTACTGTTTTCTAAGGGGAAAATCTAAATCCGTTTCTATCTGCCCAGGTAGCCAGTTTATTTATTATTTGTATTTGCCGCTCACAGGTAGGTTTGCTGGAAGACGTGCATGCTATTTGGAGGTCGTCTGCGTAAACCGAGTACATTATGGATTTTGGGATTTCTTTTCCTATGGAGTTCATTTTGATGACAAATAAGGTCGTGCTGAGGATGCACCCTTGGGGCACACCAGTTTCTTGGATAAAAGTCTTGGAGAAGGTTGCGCCTAGGCAGACTCTGAACGTTCGATTGGTCAGGAAGTCGCTCAAACAGCTCAGCATCCTGCCGCGGATACCTAGGTTCGCTAGGTCACGGAGGATACCGAACCTCCACGTGGTATCGTAAGCCTTCTCCAGGTCGAAGAAGACCCCGATATAGTGTTGGTTGTGGATGAACGCTTCCCGGACTGTGTTCTCAAAGCGTACAAGGTGATCGGTTGTGAAACATGTCTTTTTAAAACCGCACTGGTGTATATCTAAAAGTTGCTGGGACTGAAGTATGAAGGTTAGTCTGATGGTTAGAATGCTTTCGAATGATTTTGCTATACAGCTAGTGAGCGCTATTGGCCTGTAACTGGTGGGACTAGTTTGTGGTTTCCCTGGTTTTAGGAAGGGTACTATGATTGCTTCTTTCCATGCTTGGGGGATTTCTCCACTCATCCATATTTTATTGAAAAATTTTAGGAGAGCCTCTATGGCAGTCTCAGAGAGGTGAGCAAGCATGGCGTAATGTATATTGTCTGGGCCTGGTGCTGTCATTTTACCGGATGTTAGTACTGTGTTTAGTTCCTTCATTGTAATAAGCTGATTGTAGTCTTCATGTATGCATGTTCCAAAGGGCAGTTTTTGTTTTTCTACTATTGTTTTGTGCTTTTGAAATGTGTGTGTGTAGTTGGATGAGCTTGAAACTGTGGAAAAATGCTCACCCAATATGTTGGCCTGCTCTTCTAATGTTGTTTGAGTACCGGGTGTTGTTAGCATTGGAAATGTGAATGGAGTAAAATTTCCTGTGAATTTCCGCACCCGCTCCCACATTTTCTTTGATGATATTGAGCTGTTTATGGTGGATATGTACTGTTTCCGTGATGCCCTTTCTGCGTAGCGTCTAATGTATCGTGCTTTGGCTCTAGCCCTTTTGAAGATGAGCAAGTTTCCTGCAGTGGGATATCTGCGAAGGTTGCCCCAAGCCTTGTTTTGCTGCTTTTTAGCCAATGAGCATTCATTTGACCACCAAACTTTATGTGTTTTTCGTGCAATTTCAGACGTTTGTGGGATGGCTTCTATTGCTGCAGATATTAAGCATGTGACAAATTTTTCATCTAGTTCTTCTATAGTAAGGGTTTCGGCATATTCTTTTTCTAGTGTGGCCTTCGTTCTGAGAAGTGCCCAATCGGCGAGGTGAATTTTCCATCGCCGTGGCTTCGTAGGGAGGATAAATGTAGCTGATGTTAGTTTTAAATCCGTAGGTAAGTGATCACTTCCCCGGGGGTCATTTAAAACATTCCAAATAAAATCATTAAAAACAGATGGTGATGCAAATGCTAAATGGAGGCAGGTCATTTTTCCAGAGCTGGGGCAGCAGCACGTAGCTTTTCCCGTATTCATTAAACATATGTTATTCGAAAGAATAAAATCCTCGATGAGCTGACCCCTGGAATCAGTATGCTCACTTCCCCAGAATGAGGAGTGTGCGTTAAAATCCCCTATTATTACATATGGCTCTGGCAACTGTTTCAGAAGTTCTTCTAGGTCATGCATGGCTATTGTGTTGTGTGGTGGTATGTACACCGAGCATATTGTTATTGTTTTATGGCTAATGATGTTTACTGCGACCGCTTCTAAGTTCGTCTTTAATGATACCTCTCTTGCAGGGACATCGCTTTGCGTAATGAGTATAGAAAGTGCCCTTGTAAAATTCCTGTAATAGAACGTGAGGAATAAAGAAAACCTACACATTAGTTAGCCAGAAACTGCCTGTTTGCTACGCTGCAGTCGAGGCAATGCAAACAAATCGTGCTTAACGATTCAGCATTAATATACAGTCATGAGCAAGAGTTTACGAGATTAGGGTTCATGGAAAAAGTATTTCTTTGCAACCAGGCAAACAATGTTAATGAAAAGCATAGAAGGGTGAAGAAATATACATGCTCTATCTTCACGAACAAATAGTGACTGCCTAGATTGTTTCGTGTGCATCCACAACCTGTAAGTTTCTACCCATGACCCTACATGCCTCTTTTCCAGATTTTTTTTGTCCACCGCCACTAGCACTATCTATTACACAATATATAAAAGACACTGGTCTCTAACGACCACAATGTTGTTAAAACTTGCCTCAATTTCCTCTTCCGTGTGCATAGTCGATATGCTTCCCTGGGTTGGGCATCCACTTGTCAGGAACATAAGCCTCCTGAAGTGGATCCACCTAGGCTCGTACACTTCGTCTGCGCCCGCTCTAGAGCGCGTTTCGATCTTTCTTCTTTCCCGCGTGAAGGTGGTCCTCATGTTAGTGAATTTGCACCGTATTTGAGCAGCTGAAAAATACAGAAAACAGCTCAGCATAAATTCGGTACAAACACCCCTGCGTGGGAATTGGGAAATTGTATTTTATTTTTCGGGAAAAAAATGGCGCATTATCTTTCTCACATATCTCCATGAAGGGAAAAAAACCGAGGAGGGAGCGTTCCGCGACAACCTTGAAGCCTAGTCTTAACAAGTAAAGATATAGTAAAAAAAAAGTTTGTCCCCACATGATAGCGAGCGGTAAAATCTAGCCCCGCTGCGCGCACGCATGCGCGGTTTAGCGCGGCGACTGACTCGATCAACCTCCTTGCTATTTCATTTCTTTTTTTTTTGGCAGGCTTCGATCGCCGGAATAATGACAGGTGCCCGCCGATGGTCTCGTGCCGTTATTTCGCTGGAGATGGCAAAACAGCGGTGACACTACACGAAAATGAATATATTTGTACTACAGTGGCATGCTCAGTACGACACAAATAGCAACACCGCAGGGCAGGGTAGAAAAATACCTACCGCTAAACTTGTCTCCCAGAGCTGCTGCGATTTCGCTGCACGCCAGCTCTTTTAAATCTCGCCGATGGTAATGCCTATGCCGAACGTCCCAAATAAGGCGGCGTTCTCCGACAAGAGCTATCAGCTCTGCCTCCTCTTCTACCGTGAAAGTTGTCTGCCGTGCCATCGTGTGAAAACGGCTCTCGGAGACTGCACAGATGTCGCGTGGAAATGCGCAAGTTGTTCGCACGTGTGCAGTGTTTATACCTTATACACAGGCACGATAGTGCGATGTCCATGTGGATGCAATGCAGTTTTTTTTTTTTTTTCGGTGTGCTCGGGCCTTGTGACATTTGTACACCATCCCAAGCAGCGCTCAGGCACTGCTGCATGGCGGCGAAGTGTGACACCGGTTGTGGGCGGCAGCGATGCTCACCGCTCCGTGTGTCCCTACTTGCAGTGGGGCGGCAGTTCGCAAGCGACGATCGGTGCTGCGCGTCGGCCAAGTAGTCATATGGCGTGATGAATGTTGCTGCGCGTGCATTATTTGTCTACATAATGATTGTACTTCGCGCTGTGAGCTCGGTACTCGCTTTTGGTCGGCGAATGTTTTCGCTCGGCCACCGATCTGCCAAAGACACGTCGGCCGACGGGTCTCGTCGGCATCTTTGGTCGGCGACGTTGTCACACTAGGACGACGCTTGGTCGTTGGGGGCGTCGTCGTCGTCGTCGGTGCAGTGTGACTGGCTAGTCGGGGAACGACCAGGTTGGCCGACGCGTCGGCCGATCGTCGGCGTCGCCGTCGCGTCGGCATCGGGGTCTCGTCGGCCTAGTGTGAACGCGCCTTTACTAAGTAACTATTCCAAAGAAAATTTTATTGCTGGAGAGTATGCACGCTAGAGAACACTATAGGGGAAGCACAGATAAGTACACACGTAGCGTGGTCTTCATGCCGTATTTCGAGCACTCCCTCAAGCGTCTTACCTGGTCCGCGATACACTGCAGCAGACCAAAACCAAAAGCCACTATTAGAGCGGATGAACTACGGGCATTTAGAATGCCGTCACTTGCAGGTGTCTTTTCGAATATGAACTGTGCATCCGTTGTAGCACTTCCAGCGTTCCGGCGGGGGCGGCCGTTCTGTTTGCATACTCCTCTTCACCAGAACGGATCACCGCAAATTCATTATACGGCCTCGTGATTCACGGTCACATTCAATGCACGCCTTACTCTCGATATCAAACTTGGCACGCCGCATGAAGCCCGGCGCACCCGTACACGGTGCGCGTGCGGCTCTACCAAAACAATCCATCTATGCGTGCCCATTTTTGCCTTTAGACGATTCCGTGAAGCATGCAAATGTTTCTCCTAAGTCACCGATGTATTTATGCAGCGGAACGCACGGTTAATGCGGAGACATAGAGAAGAACTCGGCAAGTACGGGAATCCAGCGCAACCAATTGAAAAGGAGCGTTAGTTCCTTCGGAGCGGGCTAGAGGGCGCCACCGCAGTCACATGAAATCAGAAAGAAAACAAAAGTCGTCCGCCCGGCGCGCGGGGGAGGAGGAGAGAAGAGGGAGGGCGTCTTGTCGCTACTTTAGTTTTTTTAGGGGCTTTAGCCGCCTGTAGCCGCCTGTAAAGCCCCTCGATAATTTGAAAGTAGCGACACTCTCCTCCACTCCGGCGTTTTCCTCCTCGAGTATCCTCGCCCGCCGGCTGCGCGCGCTGCACACGGCACGCTTTTTTGGCCATCGCTCGCTCGCCGTCCGGGCAGTTGGCTGACACATGCGCGCGCTCTTAAGTACGTGCTTTTTCCACGCTCTGTTATTGTATAAAAACACGAGAAAGACATGCGACACGCGTGACTACCACAAGCCACATAAATTAGCGTCTCGTACGCGCAATGAAAGTGCCAATTACGAGCGCTTGCGGCACGAACAAAACCACTTGCTGCATACATCTCACATTCTTTTTGACTTTTCAATACCGTCTGTCTCAACACGGCAAAGTATATGAAGCATAACATTTACAATATATTTGAACATTCCTGAATATTTTCAGCATACCAATGTTTAGTTAAATGTAGATTCACTTCGAACTAATTATCGCGGAAGAACAGTTTATGAAGTTGTTCACGAGTGGAGTTTCAGAAGTGGGATGGTTGCTGGGAACAAGCTGGGGCATTTGCTTCGATGGCCGTCCTAAAATTTTTCATTAAGGTTCAGTCTGAGTTTGGCACCGCGCAGTGCACATGCAACGGCTTAATCGTTTTTGTAGTTTAGAATTTTCGCGGTGGCTTAAAAACGAATATGAACTTTTCATATAAGCATGAAACGACTTCAGCTCCCGCTGTCGGCGAACTTGAGGTGATGTCGAGCCGAAGCCGAGAGCCAAAGATCCGCGCACAGTTTTTCCGTTATCCAAGGAAAGTGTCCGCACCCCAAAATTTGGCCCTCTCGACCACCGAAATTTGACCTTGTCCGAATTTCATCAAAATTGGTGTCAAGCTTAATTTTAATATGACCGATTCAATGGTGAGCTTCATAATTAGGTGGGCTATCCCCAAAATTTGTCTCTCTGGAACCCATAAATTTGATGTCGTCCATATTTGACCAACATTGGGGTACAACCTAATTTGACTATGGAAACTCATCGTTGGCTTCCAAATTTAGGTAGACCACCCCCAAAGTTTAGCACACTTGGGCATTTTCCGCCCACATTCTATTCCTTTATATCCGCTTAAAGAGATGTTACGTTAGGAAAGAAAAAAACAGATAGCAACGACCGTGACAAAACCCAAGAGGAAATTATAGGTCTTAGCAATTTGGTCAGCCACAGTCAAGGCTATCCTAAAGCAAGTGCCTGACTAATATAAGTCTTGAGTATAAATACAGCCACAATATGACACACAGTTTTTCAGATGCAATGTTTATTACAGATGAGTCGTGTAGTTTTACGCCGAAAATATACATAAAAACCACGAATAAGCCAGCTGTGGACATCTGTCACCCGTTGGGTGCAGTCCTCAAAAGAAAACACAGAAAACAAAAACATACTCAGGGAAATAAAACAGCTCAGATGTAGGCCTATAGTTTTTGAGCGGATGATGTATTCAACAAAAGGCTACGCAACCATGCTCAACTAAAGCAAATAATCACAAACTGTAGCAATGAATATACAAAAATGGCATGCAATGGATATTTACAATACTTGAGTACATTCAGGCAACAATGGAAAGCACTGAAGTTATTAAAAAATGAATTCTTTATGTGAATGCAATATGAGGTCTTTTCCGAGAATGTGGCATTGATAATCTGTCCTGGTAGAAGCGTAACGGTTCAGCAAAAGAACAAACAAACGTAGGTCGTTAGACAAGTTGCATTCATTAAAAAAATCTAGGTTAAATCTCGCTCGGGACATGCGCCGCATTACTGCGATGTGCACCATTACCAGAGGTTCGAAAAATTTACCGCACCGCGGATACCGCTGCACGCATACCAACACTTTTGCTTCCACACTTGCTAACACATGCACACACATTGTATGCATCAGCCGCCGCTGTTATATCACGTTGAGCGGAACCATGAAGTGACAACAATAACACCCATAACGACGCAAAATGATCAGTAAATTAAGTGAGGTTGTTGGCTTTGTGATGCGCATGCATGCAGTTTCAGTATATACAGTCGCTTAGAAGAAATGCACAGTTGCTCGCAGAGGTGGGCAGTCTTCGTCGGGGTAAAGTTTGCCGACGTTGTGCAGCCGCTTTTTTCTTCTAGTGCTGTCTTTCTTGCCGCTCGGAATCGCGAAAAGAACAAAGGCTTTTTCACGCCGGCTTGTGCACTGAAATGCGCCAGCAACTCGGCATAACGCTGCTCTAAAAGCGCGCGAATAACGCGAAGTGCAAGCGCGCAGTGCCAGGGAGCTCGGTCGTAGTAGCGGCGGCTGGCCAAAAAATGGCGCCGACAAAAAATGAAAACACAAAAAGAGCGAACTTTCCGCGCGACTTTCCCGGAGACTGCCCGCGGAGCTAATCACCGTTGAGAAAAGCGCCGATGGGAGAGGTGAGAGAGGAGGATCGGCGAGGGTGCGCGGCGCGGCGGCATAGTTCACAGAAAGACGCTACTTTCAAATTATCGAGGGGCTTTAGCCGCCTGGTTGACAGTTCACAGCCGTGTTGTGCAGAGCTGTCGTTTAATGCTTTCTTTCTCCGTCCTCACGACTGACGTACTCACTGATTAGTTTTCTAGTTCTTTCCACCACTGTGAGTCAACGCTCTTTCTCTATACGTATTTCAATACCTTAGCTGCCCACCCGTTATCGTTGAATTTCCTCAGGCGGTCATATGGTATTTAGCTCTTAGCTTCCCGTGTTTCCAACGATGCTGAGTCCATATCCCCTTGTACTGCCTCGTTTGTCATCTTCCCGTGGGCACCTAGTGCTAATCTTGCAATAGCTCTCTGATTTACGTCTGATCTCGACTGAACTTCTGCCCTTAAGCAGAGAATCGTATTACCGAAAGTAAGCCCGGCACCATTATTCCTTTCGAAATATATCTCAGTACTTTAGTTGTACCCCCATAATGCCCTATGCTTCATCCTCCCGGCGTCTCTTCGCCCTTTTGCTCTAAGAGGCTGTTCATGCTTTTCCGTGTATATCTTCCCTTTGTTTAGCCATACCGAGGAATCTTTAATGGGCCCCTCGGGATGTTTCATGGCCTTGTATTGTAAGTACCTGATCAGTTGTATCGTAGAAAATCACACCTGAGTTAGTTGTGCTAAAACTGAAACCTAGAGCGTCTCCTTCATCTCCACAACAATTAACCAAAGCTTGCAAATCGTCCTGGCTGTCTGCCAACAGTACAATATCGGAAGAGGGCGGAGTGGGTGAGGAAACAAACTCGCATTAATGATATTGCCATTAATGAAGTTCTCCCTGATGGGGCTTCCCGGACGACTCGCCGTCAGCAGAGACCAGAGATTGTTCATGTGGTGCGGATGAAGCCCTATTTTTCGCGAGACATTTAGTGACTAAGTGCTGTGCGTTGTTCTGTTGTTTTTTTCTTTCTCCCTATTTTCTTTTTAAAGCATCGGGCGATGCTCTTTCCGAGAAGGAGGGTAATTCCGCGTCTGCAACAATAGCCGCTCGGCAGCTGTTCGGCACGCAGCTCGTGCGCCCCGCTGTTCGTCGCTGAAGAAGACGAAACTGGACGTTCCATCCTGGCCGTCGCGGTGTGCGTTCGCATCTTCTCGGTGTTGGCGTTCCTCTGCCGTCTAGACGCGGCGCTACCTGTACCAACTGCTACGTGACATTATTCTAGTTGAAACCAAGTGCAAGAAGTGGGCTTGAGCACGGCATGTAATGCGAAGGCAAGATAGCCGCTGGTCCTTAAGGGTAACGGAGTGGATTCCAAGAGAAGGCAAACGTAGGAGGGGCTGGCAGAAAGTTAGGTGGGTAGATGAGGTTAAGAAATTTCTGGGAATACACTGGCCGCTACTGGCGAAGGACAGGGATAATTGGAGAGACATGGGAACGGCCCTGCAAGGGGCCCTGCAATGGGCGTAGTCAGGCTGATGATGATGCAAATCGTCCTGGGTGTCTGCCAACAGTACAATATCGTCCGCATACATTAAAACAGGGAGCCGCTGCTTAACTACATCATCATCATCATCAGCCTGACTACGCCCACTGCAGGGCCCACTGCAGGGCCTTTCCCATGTCTCTCCAATTATCCCTGTCCTTCACCAGTAGCGGCCACTGTATTCCCAGAAATTTCTTAACCTCATCTACCCACCTAACTTTCTGCCAGCCCCTCCTACGTTTGCCTTCTCTTGGAATTCACTCCGTTACCCTTAAGGACCAGCAGTTATCTTGCTTTCGCATTACATGCCCTGCTCAAGCCCACTACTTCCACTTGGTTTCAACTAGAATATCATTAATGCGCGTTTGTTTCCTCACCCACTCCGCCCTCTTCCGATCTCTTAACGTTACACCTATCATTTTTCTTTCCATAGCTTGCTGCGTTGACCTTAACTTAAGCTGAACCCTCATTGTTATCCTCCACGTTTCTGCACCATAGGTGAATACTGGTAAGATACAGCTGTTGTATACTTTTCTCTTGACGGATCAGCTGTGACTACCTGCCCTAAATAGACATATTCTCTTACTACTTCCAGCACCTGGCTACCATTTGCGAACAGCTGTTCTGTTGCTAGGCTGTTGAACATTAGTTTACT
The DNA here is from genome assembly GCF_055824585.1 of Amblyomma mixtum. Taxonomy (NCBI): domain Eukaryota; kingdom Metazoa; phylum Arthropoda; class Arachnida; order Ixodida; family Ixodidae; genus Amblyomma; species Amblyomma mixtum. The sequence goes on from NC_143016.1 coordinate 200,783,678, forward strand.
TTTCTGCATGTTAATTTTTAGCCCCACCGTTTTGCTCTGCCTGTCTCATTCATTGATCATGCTTTGCTCTTCATGTCCTGAGTGACTTACCAAGGCAATGCCATCAGTGAATCGCAAATTACTTATATTCTCAATTAACTCCTATCCCCAACTCTTCCCATTTCAGGCCCCGGAATACCTCCTGTAAACAGGCAGTGAATAGCATAGGCGAGATCGTGCCCCCCTGCCTGACACCGTTCCTTAATGGAATTTTATTGCTGACTTTATGGTAGCTGTGCAATTGTTATAAATATCTTCCAATATTTTCACATAACACACTTCTACGCCCTGATTCCGCAATGCCTGCATGGCAGCTGAGGTTTCCACCGAGTCAAATGCTTTCTCGTAATAAATGAAGCCTATATATAGGGGTTGGTTATATTCTGCGAATTTCTCTATCACCTGGTTGATAATGTGAATATGATCTATTGTCGAGTATCCTTTACGAAAGCCAGCCTGATCATTTGGTTGACTAATGTCCAAGGTTGTCCTGACTTATTGCGATTACCTTAGTAAATACCTTGTAGGCGACGGATAGTAAACTGATCGGCCTGCAATTCTTCAAGTCCCTGACGTCTCCTTTCTTATGAATTAGATAATGTTAGCGTTTTTTCCAAGCCCTAGGTACGCTCGTGGTCACAAGGCATTGTGTATACAGGGTGGCTAGTTTTTCGGGCTTAATCTCTGCTCCATCCTTCAACAAATCTGCTGTTATCTGATCCTCACCAGCTGCTTTCCCCTCCTGCATTGTTCCTAAGGCTTTCTTTACTTACTCCTTCGTTACTGGCGGGATGTCCCATTGCTGTGCTCTACTGCCTCTCTCAGTAACATTCTGATTGCAATCGCTACTGTACAGATTTGTGTAAAACTCTTCAGTTACTGTAACTATCTTATCCACATTGCTAATGACATTGCGCTCTGTCTCTATGCCTATGCCTAGTTTTCTCTTCACTGCTTTTAGGCTACCTCCGCTCTTTAGAGCATGCTCGATTTTCTCCATGTTAAACTTCCTCATGTCAGCTGCCTTGTGCTTATTTATTAACTTCGACAGCTCTACTAGTTTTATTCTACCTATGGAGTTAGACGTCCTCCCGCTTTGCCATTTCTTAATCAGATCTTGAGTCTTCTGAGATAGCTTCCAGGCATCCTGTCGAACCATCCTACCACCTACTACTACGGCGCACTCCGTAAAGATATCTGTGAGACGATTGTTTATTGTTTCAACATTACGGTCGTCATCGTCAGTTAAAGCGGAAAATCTGTTCTCCAGCAAAATCCTGAATTCCTCTACTTTCCACCTTAATGCTTACTCGTTCACTAATTTCCTGCGTTCCCTTTTCAAATCTAAGGTAATGCGAGACCTTACTGTTCTGTGGTCGCTACAACGGACCTTTCCGAGGACCTCCAAATCCTCTACGATGCCAGGCTGAGTGCACAGTATGAAGTCTATTTCATTTTTAGTCTCACCATTGGGCCTCTTCCACGTCCACCTCCTGTTGGCTCGTTTGCTGAAGAAGGTACTCATGATCCGTAAATTATTTCTATCCGCGAACTCTACTAATAACTCTCCCCTGCTATTCCTAGAACCGATGCCATAGTCACCAACCACCTGCTCTCGAGCTTGGGTCTTGCCTACCTTCGCATTGAAGTCGCCCATCAGTACAGTGTACTGTGATTTTTATTTGGTCATAGCCGACTCCACGTCTTCATAGAAGGTTTCAACGATCTGCTCATCATGGGCAGCTGGCCACAAATAATACATGCTGTTTCTGTTGAAGCAGGGACTGTCTGAATGACTCCTATTTCGGCGCGCCTGAATGCCAGCAATGGATGTCCCGAAAGCGATAAAAGGAAAAGAGGAGATTTCGTCAACGTTGAGCCGACGCTTCATGTATGCCGTCCAGACTGTCGCAAGAACCAGCTTGAACAAAAACAAACAGGTAAAATGGCTAGAAGACTTGTCAGCGAAGCAATGGATTCTGCCTGTCCTGCTCTGTTGGGCGGTAACGTTTATCGGAAAGTACTTCCTTCTTATCCCCTGAAGAGATATCTAGGTGGCTGTGTCACGTGACCCTTCTTTGTGGGCTGCCTTTATTACGGCGCATTTTTGTTTCCCTTCACTCTCCAAAGAAGATAGCTTTTCCGCACTTTCCTGATTCGGCAAAAATGAGCGCCAACAGCCCGCCGTTTTCAGCGTCAGCAACTGGGTCCTTGATGTAGAGCAGCTCTGTCAAGTGCGACATCCAAGGCCGATGGCGGCGCCTCTGGTGATGACTATGCGGTGTTAACAAGCGAAGACACCCAACTGAGTCTTCTTTCCGTGGCGCATTGAGTCAAGACAGTCGCATTTTCGCAACTTGCACTTCATGCGGGAAGTATTTTGACTGCCTCATACGGTTGCTGACCTGCTTGTGGCGTCATTTTACTGCCGAATGTGCCCTGGTCGACGGTTTTCGAAGGCACGACCATGTCTTCAAAATGCAATTTTGAGTGATTATTTACGCGCTAAGGAAATTTGTGCTGATATTCACGATGTTTACGTACAACATAAACAGAAAAGAGTAAAAATGGGGTGAGCTGTCCTCTATCGCGCTCCTTTTTACTAAAGTCACCACGGCAGAGGACAGTTTACTCAAATATATGCTTATTCGTGCGAAGAGCGTATGCAGGATTAAAAAAAAAAAGAAACGGCCGTCGTAATTTTCATGTCTCCCCTTTCATCCGCCATATGATGAGTTTACAAGAAAGACAGAATGGGCGGTAGCGCTTGCTCCTCAACGGCGTGGACATCTCAACCAATATTTTGACAGCCGACGTGCTCCATTCTCTCGCCGCCATTCTTTCACGCCAACCACTTAGCTAATCAAGGCCGTGATTTCGTGACATACGTTATATTTTTTTTTTATGTTGTACAGTTTTAGCCAGGCATACCGTGAGGAGAGAGGCACGAAAATGCGTATTTGCAAATTCTGGGAATAAGAACAGCAAGAAAACTTATACACACGCAGAGATACATTCGACAATGAGTTTTTCCCCGTTTCTTTAACTGCGACAATCATTGTTTACACGGGTCGGTCCCTACGATTTGGGTGCATGTGGCGTTGTTGCCGTGACTGCCTCGTGGCGTGTCGGCCACATAGGCAAACGCAGGCTGGTTGTGCCGATGTATCGGCACGAACAACAGAGTTCGCTGTGTCAAATGGCACGGCTAAGAGTTTGTTCGCGCGTTCGGATTTGACAGCACAAACATAAACAGCAACCGCGAAAAACCTAGACAGGAGGACGCGGAGAAAACAGCGCTGAGACGCGAATTAGAACTGTCACGCACTTCGCAGACAGAGGTAGAGCGCCAAATAGCAGAGCTCACGAAGGCAGTACGAGACCTCAAGTCGAACAGCCCTCCGCAGCCACAAACATTACAAACCCAAGCCCCATCGCAAACAGGCAAAGAGCATCTCACTAAATTTAAGGCAGATGATGCAGCAGATGATCCAGCAAGTGCAACTGCAAGTCACAGAACTCCGGAGTAGCATCCCTTATAAAAATGGTCTATAGACTTTCTATAGACTTTTTATAGACTCTATAGACATCCTATAGACTTTTACTTTTGTCTATAGACAGTCTATAGAAAATCTATAGACTAAAGTCTATAGCTGTCTCAATTTCCTTTTGTCCATAGACTATGTATAGACTCTCTATAGACTAAAGTCTATAGCAGCCTCAATTTCCTTTAGTCTATAGACGGTCTATAGATTCTCTATAGACCTAAGTCTATAACTACCTCAATTTCCTTTTGTCTATAGACGGTCTATAGACTATCTATAGACTAAGGTCTATAGCTGTCTCAATTTCCTTTCGTCTATAGACGGTCTATAGACTCCCCATAGACTAAGGTCTATAGCTGTCTCAATTTCCTTTCGTCTATAGACGGTCTATAGACTCCCTATAGACTTAGGTCTATAACTACCTCAATTTCTTTTCGTCTATAGACAGTCTATAGACTCGCTATAGCCTAAGGTCTATAGCTGCCTCAATTTCCTTTTGTCTATAGACTCTCTATAGACAAAAGTCTATAATTGCTTCAATTTCCTTTTGTCTATAGACGGTCTATAGACTCGATATAGACTAAGGTCTATAGCTGTCACAATCTCCTTTTGTCTATAGACGGTCTATAGACTCTCTATAGACCAAGGTCTGTAGTTGCCTCAATTTCTTTTTGTCTATAGACGTTCTATAGACTAAAGTCTATAGCTGGCTCAATTTTCTTTCGTCTATAGATGGTCTATAGACTGTCTATTGACTAAGGTCTATAGCCTCAATTTGCTTTCGTCTGTAGACGGTCTATAGACTCTCTATAGACTACGGTCTATAGCTGCTTCAATTTCCTTTCGTCTATAGTCGGTCTATAGACTCTCTATAGACTACAGTCTACAAATACCTCAATTTCCTTTCGTCTATGCACTGTACACTATAGATAGTCTGCTGTCTATAGACCAGTCTATAACAATCCTAATTTTATCTAACAATGTTCGATACACTGACTTTCGACTAAGTATAGAACAATGCCAATTTATTTTTGCACTGCATGCTGCGGGGACCTGCATCTGGTGACCGCAACTATGTCGGGAGTCCTCCACCTCCTTCGCTATTACGGAAATTAAAAAAGTATTGCGTGAGGACATTACAACACCCACCTGTATATTTTCAGGAGCCTTGACAAGCTCCTTTTCGTTATATCGTGACGTATATTGTCAATACAGTTAAATATTTAATGCTAACAAGTAAGCCGCGGAAAGGCAGCCGTTCTTGAAGTAAAGGCGCCGCAAACTGTACTACATCGAATGAATACGCTGTCCCTTAAAGGAATCGCTCGACACAGTTCCATTCCATCTTTCGATCGTTACTGTCCAACGCGCTGAAATCAGACACATTTCATCAACGCTTCTACATTTCTCTTTAAAACGTCCTGAAAATAAAGGGGGAAAGACGGGTGTGAGAATTCAAGGAAGCGCCCATCGCTTAGAAACACCTCAGAATAGTCTCAAAGAGCCTGGTCCTCTGTGCGATTAACATCTCCCATTTATACCTTTGCAGTTTGTATTCACGTGAATAAGTTCACCGACGCAACAATCAGAAAGCCAGTATTTTTTCGTTCCTACCCTTGCACCTGTTGCTTCGGAGCCGATGACACGCTGATGTCGAGCAAATCAGTTTTCTAAACACGAACACACGCAAAAAAGACGTTATGCTATGCAACATTATAATTATTATTTGAGAATTGTACCACATACTATTCGGTGGGAGATGCGGCGCGTATACAGTCAAGCAGTTAGATTTCGGTTCTCTTTTCACGAAAACAATAAGGTTTTTGAGGGTATGCGAAGAATTCACGCTTATAAACCAGTTACCTTCTATGGTCTTGGATATCAGATCAAGCTCCACACGGAAAGAGTGCGAGCGATAAAGATACGACCGTGAAATGGGTTTCTGTTTCACGTTTTACCGTTTTACCACGAGACGGCGGAAAATCATTCGGGCTGCAAACAACCCTGTGCGCGGCTGCATCGGTGGAGTCGGCGTTTTTTTCGCGGATTACGTTTTCTTCAAAATCCAGCTGCATCGTCCGCTTACGGTAAGTCTATACGTTTATATTTTATTCATTTGGTCTCCTAAACCACTCTAAGCAGAGCTGTGTGTGCAGAACAGATTATGTGCGCAGTGACAAACGTCCTATCTTCGTTTCTAAGGCGGAAGCCATCGGGTTCTCGACTAATGCCGCTTATCTCTGTGCCGCTGTCTTTACTAACGCGCGGAAAGGCAGTCTGTGCGATGCCCTTGATGATAAGCCGCTCCTCGCGAGCTGTCTACTAGAGTTTTCGTGTTTCAAGGTAGACGCGCGGCCAGAAATGTCGTTTAGCCTGTGAATGACGGCCGAAATGGAACTGTGCGGTAGTTAGCGCCGTGTGAGCTCAATTTACTTTGCACCTCCGAAAACGTACTTACATACACTCTCGTTCTGTGGTGGATTACATTTATTTTCTAATCTTTGTGTTATCGCTTGTCTGGACCTTGGAGTGCTGTTCTTTTTGAGGTGTGCATTTCCTTCCTACGTATATGGACGCTCGCTCGGTGCGCGTCGTGGGCGCCGACGTTTCAGCAAAGGTGTCTTGTAACGCTACAGACTGGAGCGCGAGACGTTTGTCAAAGTTGTAGTTAAGCAGCGCTGAAGGAATTCTTTTAGTGTGATGGTATAAAATTCATTGCCCGCGCGACTGGCCGGCGTGCTCAAACACCGCGAAGAACCCACGAGCTCCATCCTGTCTCCCCGTCGTTGCACACTTACGGATTCCTCCATGTCTGTCATCAGAGCCGTTGGCCGCCCCCGCTCGCCTGCGGGCACTTCATTTTGAAAGCTGGGTAAAGGTCGGCTCGACAAGAGGTGGCTTACATTTCTTTCCGAGTGGTTCGTTCATGAATCCCGCTCACGCGTGCACAGATTTCTCTAATACCATTTGCGCGAGAGGCAAAGTATGTGTTTCTGATTTCAGACTGCTAACTTACGAAAGCGCCGATGTAATTCGCCGCTTATTTGCGCCTAAAATTAAATTAAGCTCTCGTGTTACTATAGCTGCACCTCTTGAAAGCGTTAATTGCTTCATTTAAATACTTCGTACTTTGAGCGCGTTCAATGCTTTCGTTGATTTTTCTAGCAGCGTTGGGTTAGGCTACCTCCATACAAGAAACACACCTCTTTACGGCGCTGTTGGGGCTGCACTTGAAGGAAAGACTAATTGAATTTCAGACGGTATTTTATCGTGACAGTAATTTGTTGTCTTAAACTCGCGACTGCTTTTGAAACGGCGCAGCTGCAGCCTCTGTGTGCAGTATGGGTTTTCTGAATAATGAGCGCGGCATGGAAGCGCTGCAACCCGCTTGTTTCTAAGAGCACGCGCAGATGTATGAGTATGCTGTTCCATCTTTGTGCTTTAAGTTATAGGCGCAAATCTGTGGTGAACTGGTCGCTTCTGCCTGCCGGTTTTGTATAGCTTGTGCCCGTTTGAGTATCGACTTACGTACACCCGGCCAAATCTTTAACTGGCTCTGGTGTTGCATCGATAAATGAACCTTGTAAAAAAGGTGCCTTTTGGCTACACTGCTGGCATATTCATGTTGTAATTTGACACGTGAGATGGCATTTCATAGTTTCTTTTTGTTAATATAACGTTTGAGTGGAGTACGTGCGTGTTTCGATCAAAGTTATCAGAAATATTCATCGTCTGCTGCTACGAACAGCCGAAACAAGTGGAATACTCACCAGTGGTTCTGGTGGCGCATTTGCACTAATCTGGGTAAACGACTTGTCCGCCATGAAAGGAGTGGTAGTTTACCCAGAGGATGAGGCCATATGGACCAGATTCATTGCTGCGTCTGCCGCTTGTTTCAGCTGTTGTAGTGGCAGACGAATATTTCTGATAACGTTGATCTAAACACGCAAGTGCTGCACTCAAACAATATATGAACAAAAAGGAACCACGAAATGACATTTCACTCGTCAAATTACAGCATGAATATGCCAGCAGTGTAGCTAAAAGGCACCTTTTTTACAAGGTGCATTTAGCGATGCAACACCAGAGCCAGTTAAAAATTTGGCCGGGTATACCAGGCTTCACGCAGGGTATTTTGAAGCGCTTCTTCTATAGCGGTTATAAGAATAAATGCTGCAATATTCTTTTTGGATCCCTGTGTAAGGTGCGCTGAATCTGTATTTTATGGAGGTGGCATTCTTAACACCTCCTTGCGAGTCAATGCAGATATGTGGCACAATTGTTCAATGTCTTCTGTTACAAATAATGTAAAAGGATTGCCATACAGAAATCAGTATCAGTACTGGATTCAGAGTAGAGTGCTCCAGGGATTACGGGTCTTTGTTACAATGTTTTATGAAGACACTTATAATCTGTCGTGTATTTACTGAAATGATTGCGCCGGCGTGATAGCTCAGTGGCTATCATGTTCGTCTGGCGACCTGAAAGATGCAGGTTCGATTCCGGCCTATGCGGTCGCATTTTAATAGAGGCAAAATGCTAAAGGCTTGTGTACTCTGCAGAGTTGGCCGAAATTATTCCGCAGCCTTTCACTTCAGCGTCCTGTGTCGCCTTGGGTCTTTGAACCCCATAAAACCAAACCAAAAGATCAAGATTGCCTTTCTAGAATGGCATAGCCAGGATATGCCTTTCATTGTAAAGCACATGTGTAGAGATGGTATGGGAATTTTTTTTTTTCAGTTCCTCTGTTATTTTTTTCCTTTGTGCTGTACAGGTGAACATGCCCGGATGATTGACTGCAGACAACAGGCCGCAAGAATGCTTCTGAGGAAACTAGCGGGACTGTTACTTTCAACATTTATGTTATTGTGCATTCTTATGGTCCATGTATTGCATATTCCCGGCCTGGATAGCTTGGAAATAAAACTAAATTTGTAAGTATATTGATTGTGTCATTTGTGAACTCTGGTGACTTTTTGCAGTGGTTGTAGACTGTCTATAGGCAGTTTATAGATAATGGTCTACTAATAGTTTAGTAGACAGAGGTCTATAGACTGTCTATAGACAAAGGTCTATAGCACTGCCAGGCCACACACCTATGGAATGTCTATAGACAGTCTATAGACATATGTCTACTGGACCAGTAGACTTTTGTCTGTAGACTGTCTATAGACAGTAATCTACAGGAAGTCCATGGCCATAAGTCTATAGGTCGTCTATAGTCCGTCTATAGACAAGTGTCTATAGACGGTCTATAGACAACTGTATAGGAAATGTATGACCATAAGTCTATAGATCGTCTATAGACTGTCTATAGACATGTGTCTATAGACTTCCTATGGACCTATAGACTTTCAGTAGACATTTGTCTATAGACTGTCTATAGACAAAAGTCTACTAAAAGTGTATGGCCATAAATCTATAGACTGTCTATAGACCAGTCTAAAGGATTTGTCTATAGACAGTCTATAGACTTCATAGACTAAAGTCTATAGACAGTCTATGGACTTTCTATAGAAATTTTTATAAGGGATCCGCAAGCAGAAACTCGTCGAGAACATTAGAGAAAAGGCCTACCACTGCTCTGCGTTGGCAGCCCTCGCCAACTCACCCGCAAACAACACTGAAGCCTAAATATGGCCATCAAAAACTTAGGCAAGCAAGAAACCCTAGACATATGGCAATGGAACTGCAGAGGCTACCGCAAGACGCAGGGCCTACTCCAACAACACATCCATACACGACAAAGACCGCCCGACATCATAGCGCTTCAAGGGACGAGCACTACGCCAACACTCGCAGGATATACGTCCTACGAGACTCAAGAAAAAGGAAGAACGGCCACCCTAGTCAGTAAGACGCTCATCGCCATAAACCACGACAGGATAGCCGACAACGACGTAGAACACGTGGTAGTAGAAATTACACCAAAGAAGAAAAGAAAGAGAGGAAGAAGAAAAAATTGTGAATGCATAAAGCCCTCCAAAACAAAAGAAAGCGAAATTCCATGAACTTTTTCCTGGCGGACGCAAACTAGCACGAAACAACACGCTAATGATACTGGGAGACTTCAATGCCGTGGACAAAAGCTGGGGATACAAACCAGCTAACCCAAAAGTTAAAGCACTCGCAGAGGCAGCAGAAAACACTGACTGCAACCTCCTCACATACTCAGACACTCCAACCAGAATCGGAAACAGCGTCAGTACCGACACGTGCCCCGACCTCACATTCATACGGGGAGAGGAACAGGCAGTGTGGGAGAATCTGTTAGAAAATCTGGGCAGTGACCACTACATACTCAAGACGCAAGAAACCTCAGACAGACTAAAGCGCCAGCTGGGATCGGCAAAAATCACGGATTGGAGCGTTTTTCAACAGGCATGCGACGGGAATCTCGCCGCGGACGGGATCCAATCAATAGAATGGGGAAACATGCTCAAAGAAAACAGCGCAAGTACACTAAAGAAATCGCGCGAACGACGCAGACACCTGAGGTAGACGAGAGGCTGCTCAAGCTGTGGGAAGCTAGACGCAGGCTCACCAAGAGGTGGAAGAAACAAAAGTAGTGCAGGAAACTAAAACTTGAGATCGTAGAAGTCACAGCGAAAGCAGAGGAGTACGTGGCACAAATGGCAAGGCAAAATTGGCTACAATTCAGCGACTCTCTCAACGGAACATTTAGCACAGAGAGGACGTGGCATATCCTCAAGGCTCTCATAGATCCAACCAATACCAAGGCAGAAAACAACACAGCGATCTACCGGTTACTCCACCAGTTCGAGGGACCAAACTTCGGGGACACAAACCCAGCAGCTTACGCAGAGCGCTACCGGGGAAGAGAAAACGATACCCTGGACAGACCCATCACGCGAGATGAGGTCTACGCAGCGATTTGAAACACAACCAGAAACATGGCCGCCGGTGCAGACAAGATCAATAATGCACTCATCCGCAACCTCAGTGATGAGCTAGTCGCAGAATTAACCGACTTTCTTAACAAACACTGGGAAGCGGAGACCATCCCCGAGGAGTGGAAGCATGCGGAGGTAGTGATGATTCGTAAACCGGGCAAGAAACTACAAATTGAGAACCTCGGACCGATCTCACTCACATCGTTCCTAGGAAACCTGTACCAACGAGTGGTCACGCTGAGACTACAACAGTACATGGAGGACAACGAACTGTATCCCCACAGCAATTTCGGTTTCAGAGCAAAGCTATCGACCCAAGATGTACTACTTCAAATCAAAGAAGAGCTACTCTGGAACGTCCCCAAGCGCGGAGAGAACATAATAATGGCATTGGACATCAAGGGGGCTTTTGACACTGTAAGTCACGAGGCTATCCTTACGGGCATGAACGACCTGAACTGCGGGAGGAGAGTCTACGGCTACGTCAAAGCCTTCCTCTCACACAGAACGGCAACGATTGGCCTGGGGGAGCTCAGATCAGACAAATTCCTTACTCCAAACAAAGGAACACCTCAAGGATCGGTCTACGCTCTTCAACATAACCATGATTGGCTTGGCAAAACAGTTAAAAGCAATCGACGGCATACACCATGCCATGTATGCCGACATCACCATCTGGGTCAACACAGGCTCGCTCGGAGAGAAAGAAGAGAAATTACAAAAGGCAGCCACCTGCATACAGAACTACGTCAGAGCAAGAGGGCTAGCAAGCTCCACCGAGAAAGGCGAGCTCCTAAGAGTTTGGAGAGGAAAACAAAATCACACAGTCCCCACTAGCGACGACTTAAAGTTAAAAGTCTACCTGGAGGGGAAGTCGATACCAGAAAAAACAGTCATCAGAATCTTGGGGATGTGGATACAGTCAAATCACCGCTGTACCCACACCCTTGCCCTACTCAAAGCATCCACTCTACAAGTGGCCCGCATGACCACGCGCATCTCACACAAACGTCATGGCATCCGAGAGGAGGACACACTCAAGCTCGTTAGAAGCTTGGTAGTCAGCCGAGTGACATACAGCCTCCCCTACTACAATCCCATCAAGAGTGAGGTACAACAGGCGGACGTGATCCTACGCAAAGCCTAAAAACCGCACTCCACCTTCCTCACAGCACTTCAACCGAAAAGCTCCTAGCCCTAGGACTACACAACACTTTCGATGAATTGAGAGAGGCACAACTAGTCTCCCAACTGCGCAGACTACAGCAGACCCCACCTGACAGGGAGCTCCTAAAGAAACTGGGCCGCGCAGATAAAATTCAAGAGATACAGAGGACAGAAACAATCCCGGACGAATATCGCAAAACACTAAAAGTAACGCCCATACCAAGGAACATGGATCCCAACCTGTACAAAGCGCGCAGAGAGGCAAGGGCTGAATACCTACAAAATACATTAGCACCCCAAGAAACGACGGTATACGTGGACACAACCACATACACCAGAACAGCGGGGTAGCACAACAGCAATGCGGTAACAACGGTGATTGACTCGACCTTCTGCGAGCTCACCAGCGCATCACTAGCAATGGGAGGGAGTGCTTTCCAGCGATCGCCGAATCGACCAAGAAGGTCTGATTCGGCGAGCACAACTGGCAGCAGCTTCCAGCGGAGCCCTGGACTAAGGGCAGCCGACCTTTGTACAAGTAGATGGACGAAGCCATCTGACAGCCGCAGAAGAAAAGCAAATCTAGAGCTTAATAAAGTTTTGCACTCACTAGCTCACTCGCTCACTCGCTCGCTCACTCACTCACTCACTCACTCACTCACTCACTCACTCACTCACTCACTCACTCACTCACTCACTCACTCACTCACTCACTCACTCACTCACTCACTCACTCACTCACTCGTGAGGGACCTGCACCCCCTCCGCGAGCTGGGCTTGTTGGCCGCACACACCACATGTGTCCGGTCTTGGGCCGGGGCAGGCGTTCATACGGTGACCGACAACAGCGCAGTGACCGCAGGCCGGGATGGTGCGCTGGTATTTGCGGACTTGAATGAGGATGCACTCGTAATGTACGTAGCGCGGCTTCTGCTTCCCGAAAAATGTTATTCGGGCCTTGTCTGACGTGCCAAATTCGCGTATCTCCAGAATTTCGCCGTGACGCCACTGGAGACTTGAGCGGAGGGATTCCGCTGTATCTGTATTTCGTACGGTTACCACGCCGTAACAGACGTTACCACCGTCTTGCCTCAGGTGGCCCGTAAGTGGGACTTTCTTATTCTGCAGATTTATCACGAAGTCTCCGATAACTCTGTCTTCAATTTCGGCTTTTGGAGTGTAAATTAGAATTAAGTTCTGATCGCGTACCGGAAGAACGGTGAAGGATTGCGAGGAGTCCGGTTCGAGGTAGGCTATGAACACCCGTCCGTATCTGTTCTCCTCAAATACCTCTTGCAATGATACTCGAGTTGGCGGCTTGAGGACTACCACGAAGTCTTCGGTTGTAGGTTTGGGTAATGGCTGCAGCCTCCACGTTGTAAGAGCCCGGCCCGTTGTGCATTGAGCGGTGTTGTCGCAGCTGGCGCCGGCGGCGGAAGCGGCAGGGGAGGCCGCGTAGACGGACGCCGCTTTTAGGGCACGGCCCTGAGATCGGCGAGCTACCGCGGCAGCCAGGGATATCACCCGGAGGCGATGACTTGGACCACCGTTCATCCCCAGAACGGGGGCTCACGCGAAGCGCGGTGGTGGTGCAGGTAGTGAAGCTTTTCTCTTCAAAAAAAAAAAAAAGTGACAGCGCTTTGTTATATTACCGCGATGCCCACAATGAACAGTGTATATTACCTACAAGAATGAAGCTATTTCGGGGCAAGGAATTACTCATCATTCGTCATTAAGCCTCTGATGAAACTAAGCGTGCGCACCAAGTTGTACAGCTAAAGAGTGTCTTTTCATTCCTTTCTTTGAAATACCAGCTCTCACTACAACCAGATGGCCGCCTGCAAGTCTCAATTTACTCCGCTCATAACTCCCCTCCGTGCAGTGTAGTGATTGTTCGATTGTGTTGACGGGTCACTTGTATAGCCCCTTCAGACCCGCATTATGCTCTGCCACCGAGAAACAATGCCTATACTTAAACACCGAAAGAGAGCTGACAAGGACTGTACCACCTCCCACGATCGAGAGCGGTACGGTTGGCCGAATAAAAAAAAAAGATAACAGCACGTACAAATCGAAAAAAAAAACAAGCAGTGCGACCCAACGAGGCAGAAGAAAAGCGCCACCATCGCGTGTAGGAGAGTACGGCACGACATTCTAACACATCACGGGCGCAGCTTTGCAAGGCTCGGGAAAGGGCGGAGGTACTGTCGCAATTCGACTGTGTTCGCCAATACGACGTGCATTTTGCACCGATGATGTCGGTCGAGGAACTCTCGTGTGCAGTTTTTGCAGAAAGAGCTTTGGTGCTGCTTCGGGCCGTCGATGCTGACTTGGAGACCGCATGCTCGTGACTGATAATGCGCTGACACATTTTGCCTTCTCAATACGATAGAGAGTGCGGTACAGATTGCGTTGCCTGCGCGAGACGTGTTCCGTCAAATAATTTTAAAGTTTCAAGACATTAGGACAAGCACCTCGCGTTCACCTGTACAATGCGGGGCCAACCTTGTATCGATGTCTTCGAATCATCTGCCGTTGAGATCACGGAGTTGGTAATTAGAGTGGGTTGTATCCCACAAGAATTGCCCTTCTGCGACCATCACTATAGGATCGCTCTCTTGGCTGGTCGAAAAGAACGCCAGCGTCTTCGCACGAGCAACTCTAAAACTTTTCTGCCGTGGTGTGAAACTCGTGCGGAATCATTTCTGGCTGTCGCGCTCATTCTGCGAGGCGTCCAGACCGCAGAAGACGAGGCCCATGACAAAGGATGGGCCAAACAGGAGGGCGCTGAGCAATTTTAAAGTAGCGGGAGGGGAGATCGAGTTCCTTCATGGCCGCCGGAGTTGTGTAGTGCTGGGTGGGCTTTCAAACTTGACAGATGTTGGCACAGTCGCTGCCTGGAAGCAGGGTTAGTCGAGTGAAAAGGTCGCGGTTAAAACAAAGTATTTCTCGCAGTAGAAGAGCTGAGACCGGCGCCAGTTATGCGTCGTTTTAATATCAAGTTGAAACACCCGCTACTCACGTTCGCGAACGCTTTTGAATCCGCAATTCAATACGGTTGTCTTCAGGGCAATGAATCGCCTTTTTCACATTTGCAAGTATGGAAAGGGGTATTGAATATAGAATTGACATCAGTTCAGTAATTTTGAGAAAGAATTTGAAGGTGGTTTTTTTTCGACAGCTGTCTTTACTGTACACTGCACACACTGCGTTCGTGCCGTTCGTGCAGCGTTGACTGAACGAGGTGATAAGCGACGCGACGCGCGATGGCTTCGCGCGATGGCCTGGGAGGTGCTGTCGCTGATGGCTCCGGTTCTGGGGTTGAGGAAGATTTCAGCCACTGCTCGGAAGCCACTCGCGAGGTAGAAAGCATTGCGGGTGCCCGACCTCCGATCTAGTTTGCGAGAAAAGTTAATTTTTATTTCATATTTTCAGCGGAACCCTTCGTGGCGCTCTCTTCGTCGCGGGTATGGGTCCGAGGGTTTGCACTTTTCTATATTGAATTCCAGACAATTCAGCCGTCTTTTTTCGATGTTTATTTCGGTTTTTTAGAAAAATACTAATTTCTATAGGTGAAACTCCAGTTTTTTTTTTCTAGCTAATGTCGCTTTGTTTACTATATGTTCAAGTCACTTGGAGCCGCCGCGGTGGCTCAGCGGTTATGGTGCTCGGCTGCTGACCCGAAAGACGCGGGTTCGATCCCGGCCGCGGCGGCTGGAATTTCTTTGGAAGCGAAATTCTAGAGGCCCGTGTACTGTGCGATGTCAGTGCACGTTAAAGAACCCCAGGTGGTCGAAATTCTCGGAGCCCTTCACTACGACGTCTCTCATAGCCTCAGTCGCTTTGGGACGTTAAACCCGATAAACCAAACCAAACCAAGTCACTTGGAGTCTATCATGACCTTGCTAGCATCACGAGCAGTCGATTTTAAAGTAATTAATGCACAAAGGGTCTTACCTACTGCTGTGCTTGCAGACGAGTGTTATCGCTATTTTAAATGTAATGAAATTCAGTGATGGTGCTTCCCGATAATAACGCAAGTGGAAGTTTGTTATCTTCCATTGTTCAGAGATACACCCCTTGGGCAAAGGGCGTATGAGCAGGGGTGGTTAAGAGTTGGATAAAAACAAATCTTCACTAGTACAGCACACTTAGTTATAGGACAATCGATTCCACTCTGCCGAAGTTCTTGCAAAAAATGAATTATTTTTTTATTTTTGTACATAGTGCAGACCATGGCTAGGTCCAAGTAGGAAGGGCAGGTTCACGAAACGTAAAATTAAAGCAACGAAAATACAACAATACAGCAAGAATAATGTAGTAATACAAGAATACTGCAGTGCAAGACGGAAGCATCATAAGACCCTGTCCACGAAGCCTCTGTAACCAAGACGTAAAGAGCTGACGTTACCAGGGCGTACACGTCACGCATGTAAACTTACACACGCCACTGGACGGAATAATGGTCTTTCAGCCTGTCACGCGAAATTTTAGCGTACCGAATACCCAGCACAGTGGAGCCTACGGACCTCGTGCCGGAGCTTGGCGATGGCCTATAGAACACCATGATGTAGTTTATATCAGGATGTGGGGCGCCAAAGCTGTTGACAAAAAAAAAGAATGCAATAAGGCCAAAGCTACGTGTAAAGGTGACTGGTAGAGATGGATCTAAATGAAAAGCAGTACAGTGCCTCTAATTCAAAAAGTATTCCTCAAGCATGGTCTAACAAAGTGTAGTGCAGTTCGAAGCTCCCTGACATGGAAATGTGACGCTGGTGGCCACACGAACAATTTACGTTGCCCTAATTACCTAAGCTAAATGTTGTATGTTTTTATATCAAATAAATAACCATACGCCGACTGGCGTGCACAGAACTCTGCGCCAAATACTGAAGCAGGTGCCTCGGGTAACGCGAGGGGTTCGTGTATTGTCCCCGCTGGTAACAGTATGCAGCCGTGGCCACATTACCACAACATTTCAATCATTGCCACTGTACGCTTCAGTTATTTGGAGACCACCAGGCTGTGCTCGCAAAGGCATTCAAGCTCAGGGGATGGAGTGCTGGTATATCTGAATACTTTTCCCGTACTCTCCGTGATAAGCGAAAAAAAAAATTATGGAATTATGCCAAACAAAATGGCGAATAAACCGTGAAAGCAGTTCTGAATATAATAGGCTTCACTTGGGTAGTAGGCGTTTCCTATGGGACAGCGAGGCCGGCAACGTACGGGAGCAACGAAAAACTACTGTTCATTCTGCGATGTGCCCAGTCAGCACTTTGTCAATCAACTGCCGGAGTATAAAAAATAAAGTCGATGACTTTCACTTTCTTTGCGTACCGTCCAAGCAACCTTTCAACCTTTGTTCTGGGAACAAAATCGTGGCTCAATCCGACTATCTCAAGCACTCAAATATTTCTCGACACGTACCAGTGTTTTTCGTCGCGACCGTTGTGCACGTGGCGGAGAAGTGTTTATTGTTGTCCATAAAGGTGTCCCAGGTGCTCAAATGAAATTTTCTGATAGTGAAACTTTATTGGTTGTTTGCAAAGTAAGACTGCCGAACGGGAAAGCAGCGGGTCATTTTATAGGCCTCCTGGTCCTTGATATAAAGCAGCTCTGTCAAGTGCGACATCTAAGGCCGATCGCGGCGCCTCTGGTGGTGAGTATGCGGTGTTAACAAGCGAAGACACCCAGCTGAGCATTCTTTCCGTGGCACATTGAGTCAAGACGATCGCATGTTCGCAACTTGTTCATCATGTGGCACGTGTTTTGACTGCCTAATAGGGTTGCTGACATGTTTGTGGCGTCATTTTACTGCCGAATGTGCCCTGGTCGACGGTTTTCGAAGGCACGACCATGTCTTCAAAATGCAATTTTGATCGATTATTTACGCGCTAAGGAACTTTGCGCTGATATTCACGATGTTTACGTACAACATAAACAGAAAGGAGTAGAAAGGGGGTGAGCTGTCCTCTATCGCACTTCATTTTACTAAAGTGACCACGGCAGAGGACAGTTCGCCTAAATATATGCATATTCGTGTGTAGAGCATATGCAGGATTAAAAAAATGGCAGTCGTAATTCTCATTACGACTGCCAAGGAAGCCCCGGCAGCACGGACCCTCCGTGCATCGGCTGCCGCTTTCGAACTTGAAAGGGGCGCAGTAGGCCTGCGTCGATGATCCAAGGGAAGTCTCCGGCAGCAGGGACCCAACGTCCGACGGCTGCCACATCCATGCTTGAATGGCCAGACCTCAGCTGCGGTGTCTTCCTTCACAGCTCGGTTTTCTGACACGTCAGCCCTCCGCTCCTCATGCCTGCCTCGCACACACCATTCGCACATGCACACGCGAAACCCGGGGCTGGCACGCGCGGCACTTCGCTGCCCGACGCACCAATGTCGAAGAACCGCGTTCAACAATCCGTAGACGGTTTGGTGTGCACATCACACTGTTGTCGGTCGATTCTTGGCAAGATGCAGAACGATCAGCGACCGGTGCTGAAAGCAAGCTCTTCAGAAGGGCCAAGCGAATCTGGTCCGGACACCTGGGCGACAAGCCGGCGGAGCAGTGATCCTGGCCTCACGAGCGGGACCTGTTCACGGAAAGCAGCATGGAGTCACCTGCGGCTGAACACCGGACGAGAACTTGGTGGAGCCTGGTGTTCGAGCGCGCCCCGCATGCAAGCCACGCGGAACAGCTCGTCTTCGTGGCGCGTTGTCTGGCAGCGGGGGTGCTGTTGTGTTTGAGCACGCATTCCGCTGGCCCCCGTGAAAACCAGCGCCGTGCGGCCGCCATTGCGCAAAGCAAGCCCAGGCTCTTGGACATGCCGCGGCTTTCAGCATGATTCATCCTGGCTCTCCCGGCGCAGTCCCTTCCCCCTTTCCTCACTAGCGTCACCTCGAGACTCAACCGACGCATCGCCGGCCGCCCTTACCAGCCTGCAAAATTTCAACGGCCAGACACCTCTCGGCCATTCGTCCAATTCGAACGGTAGCCAGTGCCGTGACCTGATTGAAGGTTTCGAACGGCTGACTGTTGCAACCGTCACCGGAGGCTATAAAGCCAGAGCCGCGCTGAGCCGGAGCAGCAGAGGGTAGCAGACGAGACATCACGCCAGAGAGACGCGCCCTGCTCCTTTGTGCTAGCCCGTTGTGATTTCGGCCCTTGTGCCGGTTATGTAAAGCCGTTGTACATACTGTACATAAACGTTACGTTGACTCACCGTCGCCTCGACCGTTTCTTCGCTCAGCTCTGCGCAACAGCTGCAGCAGGCTGAGATGCGCCAGCCGCAACAGTGAGACAGCGTCGGAGGCCCATTCGTAACAGGGGTGCCAGCGGTGGGATGCCCCTTCGTAACAGTAGCGAGCTAAAGAAGGAAAAGTGTGCCTATATGAATACCCTGTCCAGCTCTGCTGCTGGAAGTAGAGGTGTATTATGGAAAAGGCTTAACGCTGTAATGAAACATTGGAGGGCAGCGAAAAAAAGACGGAACAGAACACAGCAGAAAAAATTCAGGGGGCACTTTGACTGTCTAAAGTGCGTAGAGGCGAAAGCGTTTTCCGAACCACTTTCGCTGCTTCGGTGGCACTGGTGGCGTCACATATATTTGAGTACTAATTACTAAGTGATGACAAATCACTAATTAATGGTTAGTTACTGATGAATGTCTGAATACTAATTAACTGCTAATTAATGACGCATAAGCTTCGCCTTTATGAGTGGAACGCGACAGCGTGTTGTAGCGCTGCCAGGGAGTCCACAGAACGCCACCACCCGTTCGGCGCGATACCTTGCCCTTTGAACACAACGCTTTTTGAGGAAAGGAGATGGCGCAGTAATTCTCTGTCATCTCGGTGGACACCTGAACCACACCGCAGAGGAAGGGAGGAAGTGGGAGTGAAAGAAGAGAAAGAGGGCCGTAATGAAGAAAATGAAAATTCTATTTGAGGAAAGGAAATTACGCATTAACTGTCTCACATATCTCGGTGAACACCATCTAAATTCAGGGGGCACTTTTTTGACCTAAAGTGTGGTCACTGAGTGTGGTTAAGATGTTAAGCTTCGCCTCTAAGAGTGGAACGCGACAGCATCTTGCAACGCTAGAACGTCATTGCCCATTAGGTTCTACCCCTCGCTCGTCAGTAAATTGGTTTTTGAGGAAAGGAAATGTATCTGTCTCTCATATCTCGGTGGACACCTAAACCTCGCCGGAAGGGAAGGGAGGAGGATGGGAGTGAGCGAAGACACCGTATTCACTAGACGCGCCTTTGTTCATTCCAAAACATCGAGCTGGCATGGCGGAGTGGATAGCATGCTCGTCTCGCACGCCGAAGACCGGGGTTCGATTCCCGTGCTCGACCAATTTCTTACTCGGTTTTCTTTATTTATATGGCCTGACTAGAAAAGTTAATTAGGATAATTGGGTAACTAAGCAATTAACTAAGCTCAGTCCCACTTACTTGGAGCATCACCATACGATCCCTTCAATTGGTTGCATGGTGACTAACCAAAGTACAATTGGCGCCGTTTGAAATTCGCGCACTGTGACGTCACGGCGGTTCCGACCAATTGAAAAGCGTGACATTTCTGTCGACAACTGCTGCTTACAACGATGAGACATTAAAGGCTTTCGCCTTAAAAACAGAACCGTAGGACGGGCGCTCACTAACAACTGTTTATAGTGAAGCCACCCCTCGCATTATAAAGCCATAATAAACCACATGACAGTCAGGTTTTGTTAGGTGTTTAGAACAGAATACTCTGACCGTTTTGCAGTCAGACAAAGAAGGGGGGTCTGTTCTAATGCCACGAGAGTCGTTTCATGAAAGGCAACGGCCTCTATTGACAAGAATTCTTTTTCTTGAGCATTCTTTTTCTTCGAGCATTCTTCGAGAATTCTTTTTCTCGAGCATTCTTTTTCTTGAGCAGTTTTGTGACTATGTGCAGCGTTTCAGGGGAGTTCATACAAAGTTGATTATAGGCGGTGATTTTAACTTGCCTCATATTGACTGGCTAAATATGACAGTATCGGGTGGCGATTTAAAACATTCCAACTTGCTTCTAAGCGTTGCTTTTTCATGTGACCTCACCCAGGTTGTTCGCGTGCCTACACGAATCACACCTTCATCGCGGTACACTTTAGATTTGTTGTTCGTTAGTCCTGCTATTTCCTGTACTCATGTTGATGTTATGAGTGGTGTGTCTGACCATGAACTAGTATCGGCAACTTTTCATTTCCAAAGTAGGTCTGAAAGCAATAATTCACCTGTTATTGTTAAAGACTTTAATAGAGCAGATGATGTGAGTATTCTTGACTACCTAGAGACACATTACCAGGGCTTTGAGACCCACGAGGACGTGAATATGTTATGGTCCACGTTTAAAACAATATGCTTCGAATGTCTGGAACGGTTTGTTCCGAACAAGCTCAAAAAGAAAAGACATAATCCATGGATTACAAGAGATATTATACATATGAAGCGGAAGCTAAAACGACTCAGGCGAATGCCTTCTCGGCCACTAGCTGTCATTAGAAGCTTACGAAATGAGCTCAGGAATAGGATAAAGCAAGCTAAAGACAACTTCTTTTCCGTTACCCTCGGAAACTTTCTCCAACTGGCACCGGCAAAATTTTGGAGGTTTATAAATGACAACAGGTCAAGTGAAATTTCTTTATGTGTTAATGGCATACAAGTTACAGATTCTACATATGTAGCCAATGAATTTAACAAGTATTTCCACTCAGTGTTCGCGCCTAAAGACCAGAGCATTGGTTTTGCAACCGAGGAGTTCCAGTCTACAATGCGCGACGTAATTGTGACTCGAGAAGGTATTTTTAATTTACTCTTAAACTTGGACGTGAAAAAAAGCAGTGGGGCCAGACAATATTCCTACAGCATTTCTGCACCGTTACGCAGAGTGGATATGGCACTACTTCCACGCAATCTTCACTGCTTCGTTGTCAAGCTCAGCACTGCCTGCCGACTGGAAAAACGCGCGTGCTGTACCTATTTTCAAATACAGTGATCGTACAACGGTATCGAATTACCGCCCCATTTCCTTAACTTCAGTTAGTTCTAAGGTATTAGAACACATAATTTGCAGAGAACTAGTTCAATATTTGGAAGAAACCCGCTTACTGTCAGATGCCCAGCATGGGTTTCGGCGCGGGCTCTCCACCATCACACAGTTAATTACTACCTGCCATGACTTTTTTCTTGCAATTAATGACAGAGGCCAAATCGATGCAGTGTTCCTGGACTTTGCCAAGGCGTTTGATGAGGTGCCACACAATAAACTGATACAAAAGCTTTATAACTTTGGAATAAACAGAATACTTATTGACTTTATTAAAGCCTATCTTGACAACCGTGCAAAGTATGTTAACGTAAATAATAGATCATCAGATAGCCTTCCAGTGACATCAGGTGTACCCCAGGGGTCTGTCCTGGGCCCGGTTTTGTTCCTTATTTATATCAATGATATTGTTCAACAGAATGGAAAGCTGGGCTAGTTGTAGGTTGTTCATGATGAAAATTTCTGGGCGCGAACAAACAAAGGACAGCGAAGAAACCACAGGACAAGCGCCTTTTTCACAACAAAAAAAGGCGCTTGTCCTGTGGTTTCTTCGCTGTCCTTTGTTTGTTCGCGCCCAGAAATTTTCATCATGAATGATATTGTTACCTAGATAGACCCTGGAATAGTAGTTAAACTTTTTGCGGACGATTGTGTTGTGTACACAACGGTCAGGTCACCGCACGATCAAGAACTCCTTAACGCGAATCTTGGCAATATTTACACCTGGTGCGAAAAGTGGGAAATGGCTCTGAACATAAAAAAATGCTCTGTTCTTCGTGTCTCAAACAAGAAGAAAACATTAGCTCACACATACAATATTGGTCGGGATGTAATTAACGAAGTATCAGTTGTAAAATATCTAGGAGTCACAATAACATCAACGTTAACCTGGAACAAACATATTGACAACATATGTTGTACCGCACCTAAGGCCTTATGGGGGATTCGAAGAAAATTGGCGACAGCCCCAACACAGGTGAAGCTCACTGCATACAAATCCCTGGTTAGACCGATTTTGGAGTACGCGTCATGCATATGGGACCCCTACACCAAAACAAATATAGATAAGTTGGAAAAGTACAGAGAATGGCCGTCCGTTTTATTTGCAACCGCTACAGACGAACAGATAGCGTAACACAGATGATTAATCTCTTGGATCTTCAGACCCTCCAATCCAGACGCACAGAATACAGGCTTAAGTTCTTGTACCTCCTGTACAATAATAAGACAAAAATAAACAAGACTCTCTACCTTACTCCTGCACCTCGAGCTAACACACGGTTTAACCACGGGAAATTCTTAAAAGAATACCAGGCTTGCATCGATTCATTTAAATATTCCTATTTTCCTACGACTGTGTCCGACTGGAATAAGCTACCTCAGAATGTTGTCGATTCTTCTGACGAAGTGGAATTCATTGCTGCTTTGAAAAGTTTGAATGTGTGACTTTTTTCTTTGACTTCATTTTGTATTTTTGGTATTGTTCATGTGTTTTTTTGGTATTATTCATCCATTTTTGGTATTATTCATGTGTTTCCCACTCCTGCTTGGACTCCAGAAGGAGTCTGCAGTATTCCTAAATAAATAAACATAAAATAAATAAAATAAATTTCAAACCCGTGCAGTTTCGCGCTCCTAAAAAGAAGTCGATGGTGCTTTTCCTGTTAAAGCGGTGCCACCTGAATCGTTTGGTGCCAAGATTTGAGGGAGGGGGGGGGGGGGGGGCAAAAGCTGGATGCCTGGAAATATTTTTCAGAGGAGAGATGCACAGACCTGAATGCCCTTTCAGAACCATGGTTTCAGGTAGTGCACGTCGGGCACTACCTGCGCGACAACCTGAAACGCCTGGCCGGAGCTGACCTCTTCCAGATTCGCAGCTGGGTAGAAGTTGTGAATGATCTGTGCGCTGGCATAAATGGGGCTGCTACTCCCTTTTCGCTTGATGTCGCGAACCTGTTTCATTCAATTCCACACGACCACCTTTTAACAGCAGTTCGCCAGAAGATAGATGACACTGGGGTTGTTAATTTCCAGAATTCAGCTGGCATAAGGGCTGACAGGTTTTTGGTGCTGCTTGAATTTTACCTCTCGCCCACCGTTGACATTAAATTAGATTTCCAAATCTTAATACTATAATCCGGAATCTCTACCTGCTCGTCGGTGGCCTTGGCTTTATGTGATATCTGTCTGGCAGTGATGCACACAAAAATACAAGAATACCTTTATAACAAGCATGCCACTAAGGTGTGCAGATAAGTAGATGACTACCTGGTAGTTTGAACAGAATGAACATGCTTAAAATCAATACTGACAAGAAAGAGCCTGTTCTATTTCGGCCTAAAAACAAGATCATATTAATAATCAAAGCAATATTCATGAAGGTCTTCGCCTGTGGATATTGTGCCAACTTTCGAGACGTTAGGTGTAATCCTTAATAAAACCATTCTATTTAACGCACATGAATATTTTTTCAAACTCGAGCAGGTAGTTCGATTGGTTTATCGAAATCATCATAACCCGCCATGCAGTATCATGCTACTAATATACATTTCTCTGTTGTCATCTCGACTGAGGTGCTGCAACTTAGTTAGGGGGCCAACAACTAAGGAGACATGCAAGAATTTAGTGTTACAAAAGCAGTTCTTTCGAATTATCGAAAATGTGCCTCTCAATTTTCATACTACCCCGTTTTCATACTACCATACCTTTTTAAAAAATGCATTATAATGCCGGCTACCAAAGCTTATGATTATCGTCTCCGAAAGTCATTGAAGCAAGAATTCACAAATAACTGTAGATTTCGTGAATCACTAGCACAACAGAACATGAACGTCATAACACATGCAACACGCAAGAATGATCGATGTAGGATGCACACTTATAGAACAACATACGTCTCCATACTTTACAGAACATACTACTGCGAACAATAAATGGTGTACATACAAAAATATCTAACCGGAATTAATTACTTATAGAGAGCATAGAAAACATTGTATGTGAATAAATCACACATTGTATGTGAATTTAAAGGCGTGCACCATTTATAGTTTCTTTTTTGTGTGTGTTTAACTTGATGCGCGTAATGTAGATGTTCGGGCTAAAGTTGGAATAAAGTTTTTAGTTGTTCTACTCAAGCGCAGCAAAAGAAAAAAACATCATGTTGTTCGCTGCAAGTTCAAATTCATGTTAACTTTACTGTGGTGTTTGTGACTGTATTTCTTTTGCACTGCGATTGTGAAGCTGCCATTGCTATGGTTTGGGGACCTGCCTACGGCTTTGTCAAGCCTTCATCATGATAGCTTTTTGTGCTTTGCTCCGTCATCCTATGTACACATTGGGTGCAAATGAAGATTATTATTATAGACTACAATCGGACAGCAAGCGTAACCCACATGCAGTGATTGAGCAAACAGCGCGATTTGAAACAGGGAAGAAGGGAGGGAGACGAGCGGTCCTGTGTTTCCCTGCGTCCCTGCTTCATATCGCGCTGACTGCTCAGTGGATCACCACATCACCCAACTCAGTTACAACACATGAAATGCTTATTGTCGAACGCATGAAAGGCTCATTAAACGCGTCGCTCTTGTGCGATCGCAGAAAACATACCCTCATTTCTTACAGAATCTATTATAACAGCTTTTTAAATTTGCTCAAAACATAGTGACTGGCTAGTTGGTTCTGCATACTGGAAAATTGCAGCGCAGCAGTAACAAGGATGAGACGAGAAGGACGCAAACACAAGCGCTGACTAACAACTGTGTTTTATTGCTCTGAGCCAGCCTATATAAGAATTATAGGAACAAAACAACAAAACAGAACCAACACATCACCTCACGCATTCGTAGCACGATTATCGGAATTGTCTCCCGTTCCTCCAATCGTTCGTCCTATCATTGGCGTTCAGAAATGACATTTCTTTTTCACTAAGGCGCACATAGGGGTAGCTGACACAGTTATCTGCGCATTTTTTGCGTCCTTCTCGTCTCGTCCTTGTTACTGCTGCGCTGCAATTTTCCAGCTTTCTAAATACTTCAGCAAGATATCTTGTCGGGCTAGTTGGCTTGATATTATTAATGCCATGAAAGCTTATGCGCAAAAAAAGACGACACGAAGACAGAATACACGGCAGGAATTGTTAAACTAATCGTTGTTATTGACGCTGCTAAAGAATAAAACCCTGCAGCAAGAGATGTTGTCGAGCTAATTGGCTTGATACTATTAATGCCACGAAAGCTTACGCGCAAAAAAAAAAGAGGACACGAAGAGAGAAGACACGACAGGACGAGCGCAAACTAACTGATTTATTCAGAAGTTGACACCTCTAAATATAAGACAAGCAGGTGCATGCGCTGCCGATACACCCTTAGCACGCCTGGTAAACGTGATAACACCATCATGCCCTACAAGACAGGTCTTAACAAAGCTGACTCGCTTCTATACAAGGTAAGAGACGTATCGCTGACGCAATTGTGTGCATTCTTTATCAAGAAGGATTCCATTATTTCTCGCGCCACGCACCATACGCCACGCACCAGCATGTCTTATATTTGGACGTGTCAACTTTGAATAAACTAGTTAGCTTGCGCTCGTCTTGTAGTGTCTTCTGTCTTCGTGTCGTTTTTTTTTTGCGCGTAACCTTTCATGACATTGCAAGTTTACACACTCTTTGCATCAGGCCCGCACGTTTCATTTCTTCTCGTTGTGTTCATAATCAGAAAGTTATCATACCGCATTTCAACACTGTAATGGGCGCAAACACATTCTTATCCAAAACCAGGGTGTCGAACCGGAATTTTTTCGGGTTCGGTTCAGGTTCGGGTTCACACCTTTCGGGTTCAGTTCCGGCTTCGGCTCCAGAGCGACATTCCGTTCCGGTTCGAACCGGTTCGGACCGTACTGAACCGGTTCAAACGGGTTAAAACGGGTTCAGGGCAAAAAAAAATTTAGAACGTAGATGGGTTTTAATCAACCTTGTTATGGCGTTTACTTTTTTCTGTGGCATCGATATATAACATAAAAATGCAAAAATTTCTTTAATGCCAGATGTTCTTACTTTACCCACTTTATGTATTGACCGCGGCAAAAAGACGAATTTACGGCAAGAGCCGAAAAATGAAATAAACTCGAAATGTAATGTACGGCTATGTGTATGCTATAATCCTTCTGGTGATGTATAAGGCGAAAAGCAAGAGGATTTTGCATCTACACAACCTTCTAGCTTGAGGAATTTCGGAGACCCGGTCACGCGAGAAATTGGTCTCCTTGAGTGAGTGAGTAGAAACTTTATTGATTTCTAAGATTTAGCTTGCGGTGGAGGTCGTCTTCAAGTCTTCAAGTCTTGAGGTTGCCTCCTTAGCCTTGGGTGGCCCCCTAGTCCAGGGCTCCACTGAGTCTGGCCTCCTCGCTTGCGTGTGCTATGAGTGCCCTTTGGGCCTCTAGCTCGCAGCTGGTGAGCCGGCTCTCCCATTGCTCCGCACTTGGTGTGTCGTGTTTGTGGAACGATATGTTTCTATCGCATTCCCATGTTATGTGGTCTCCTTGAACCTCGAGTCAGTCGTGAATTTTTTTTACGCAGTACACTTACGCGGGGGCCGATATGACCGCCGCACCAGGCCTCTACGTTCTCGCGCACTATTGAGCAACGAAGCTGCCATGTATCGGCACCTATATACAGACAGACACATTTTAGTCATACCGAAATCGACTTGCCAGCCCCCCCCCCCTTTCCTACATGTTACGAGAATATGCGAGAACCCCTCCATCACCCATCCCCCACCGAACGAGAGCCTCGTGGGAGCACTAGCTCTCCCTAACACCCTGAGCGTACCAAAATATATTAAAGCGAAAGCTTTACTACTTGCACTTTCAAGCCTTTGCCGTGACGCGGCGGTGCCACCATTGACCTTTCGCATGACCTCTGTGTGACGTCACGCCGAAGAGCTGGGCGACCATCTCGCGCCGTCTGCGAGTAGTGGCGCTGCCACCACCGGCGGCCTTAGATTAGATTACATTACATTACATTACATTGGATTAGATTAGATTACACTGGATTGGATTGGATTGTATAACCGATGCGTCACCACAAGTCTGACCACAAGCACCACCACCAGCTACACTACCAGCTGAACCATGGCGTAGGTACGGATATTGCTTTCGCAATTACCGGGCTTAACCAAGCTAAGTCATAGCGAATTTTTTTACTGAAATCTCCTCTTCGATATAGCCTTTGTGACTCGCTTTATATATCTCGAGCCCCTGTTTCTCAGTATTTTCAAAAACACAGCTAGTCGTGGATTCTCGCTAGTACAGGGAGAAATTGCGATTATGACTTATTATGATGACGTCGACCTGTTTTATTCTGATAAAAAGAATATGATAAAAAAACACACATGGATAGCTTTGGTTGAGGTGCTTCGTTTCTGCACGGACACAAATTGGTAACATATTCGTTAGGATGTTGCGTTGCAGCATTCTTGCAAGTGCAGCATTCTGCTAGGAAGAAGGTGTACTTGCACTACGTAGAATTTTTGTAACTTTTCCTGGGGGGCTATCAAAGGGAGCCTGTGCGTCTACAGAATTCTTTACGCCCTTGGTGTAGTCTGGTGAATCTGCCGTGCACCATTTGTCCACCAACTTGTTTCAGGGCATTTATTTTCAAAACTACAAACAACCACTTTTTGGGAGCTGTGCTTAATAGGCGGCTAAGGGCTCGTCTGTTCTTTCTGAACATGGTCGTGAGAGAACTTTATGCTGCGGCATTCGGTTTTCTCCCTCTTCGCTTTTCCTTGGGATACCTGTACGACCTCTCCACAAGGCAGACCATAAAGGTTGTGATCGGTCATTGCTTCCTCTACCCATATATCTGCCGCCTTACCTAGCCTTTCTTGATACGAATTCAGCGGATGTAGTCCAGCCCAACGGCGGAAGATATAACGAACGCTCGCTTATTACGAACGGGTGCCGTGTTACCGTGAAAATATGCATAAGGGAAACGACAATTCGTCGCAGATACAACGAAAAACTTTGGCCGCACCACTCGGTTATAGCGAACGAGCAGGCGCCGTAAACTGCCCCCGAATTTTAAGAGGTCGTGCTTCCAGTAAGCGCGAAGAGAAAGAACGTCTCTCAACCTTCACGACACCCCTCCGGAAAGAACATGTCGACCGAGAAATGCGATAAAAGACGGCACTGCAGTGCGCAGCGCTAACCGGAAAATCCGGCGTCTGGGAAAACTGCAAACGGTAACGTAAACACGGTAACGATATGCTATAACTCCCTATTCAAACAGTAAGTAACCGCAGGCCCAGTCCGCGTCGAGTGCCTACGAGGGCAATCATTGCCTGCGTGTTCGCCGGCTGGGCAAACCCTCTCAAGTGGAAGCGCGGTGCGTGTGAAAAAGGGGCATCGTCGAAAGCGAAGCTACCGACCATGGTCGTGAATCAAGTAACAGCAGCGATTTGAGAATTTTTAAAGCCTTGCTAGCCATGCGTGTTACCCACGGTCTGGTCACGTGGCATGCATAGCCTGCCCCCCAGTGGCTCCATCTTTTGCGCTGCTACCACGTGCAGGCAGCGTCACACAGCGGACAGTGCAACTGATGCACTCAGTGCCGCGAGCGCTGCGCTACTTTTGTCGCTTCATGAGTACACGAACTATAGAAGCAGCTCGAAAACACAGGTGACCGGACGCATGTAGATGTGTGACAAAGCTTCGTTGATCTATGGCTAGCCAGATGTTTCCTCAGACAAGTACGCTTCTGCGGAGCACAAAATTGCAGAAGCGCGGGCTGTGACGAAGACGAACACCAAGCAAAAGCACTTCCGTACTCTCAGGAATTTTGTTTATGTGGCCGACCTGCCACCAGCTGCCGTGGACACTTCAAGCATGATTAGTTATACCCCGTCGCTAAATTTGATGGTTAGCAGCAAGGGTCTCCACGAGGAATAACTGACCACCCTATAGATAGCCTGGAAAGAGCCGCTGGAAGATCTCCTTTGCACAAGTAGGAGCGCATAAAGTAGTTTTATAAGAAATAAACGCCACTTTTAGTGGCCTCAGTGTTTTTGGCTGTTATGCGAAGAGTCCACTTACTACGAACATCAGATATAATGAACGGAATCCGCGTGACCGTCAGGTTCGTTATAAACGGGCTCGACTGTAGTTTCAATCGGCCGCAAAAACCTTGTTCACGCTTCAAACATGGACCTTACGCGTTAGGACGTACCTTCGCGCTAAGGAGGCGTTTGTGCCATGGTCAGTGAATTGCTACCTGTGAGAGCAACGAGAAATCACTGAGCAACAAAACAATTGTTTCTTTTTGTCGTGATGCTGCGTTTTAGGGGCATACTTCAGCAGTGTCTTAAAATAGACACTGAGATCATGTACTTCACTATAAGATTTCTGTCTGCGACGAAAGACTCCGGAATTTCGTGCGAACTCTTCGTGTTCGTAGGACAGCTTAGCGTGTGGAACACCCGCATGATGGATCAACACGCAGAACCGCCGCGTTCAGCGAGGTCGCTGTTCAGAGAACAGTGCTCTTTACCGCTGCAGGACCATGTTGTTCAATTTCAATCTCCTGACTCATTCCGAAATTTTGATGTGCGGGCAGAGTAAGGGAGCCACGGTGGCGTAAGAATTTCCGCTGAGATCTTTGAATTCGACGAGATGAAGCAAGGCACGAGGAGGGTCCCAGAGGTTCCTAATATTTTATGCAACAACGATAAAAAGAAGCCTCTGAGATGGCGGAGTAGCCTAAGGCATCTCTAAACGGAGCTTTTCTGTTGCGAGCCGCTGGTACGAATCCAACTCGGAGTATGCATACTCGTTTAGTTGTCCTTCTTACTGCGTTAGCAGTATAGCATCCCTTCCCAAAATAACCGCACTGTGTGTGTGTGTGCGCGTGCGCGTGCATGTGTGTGTGTGTGTGTGTGTGTGTGTGTGTGTGTGTGTGTGTGCGTGCGTGTGTGTGTGTGTGTGTGTGTGTGCGCGCGCGTGCGTGTCTGTGTGTGTGTGTGGAAACTGAGCACATGCATTTGCCCTGTGGCCGTCCGGAGCGCCTTCTCTCGACCCTGCATCTGGGGACGCAGCCTCGGCGAAGGACTTCATCGGGGGGAGGAGTCTGTTGCGTTGCAAGACACTGCTGGCGTGTGAGCCCGCGAACTCCGGGAAACTGTTTATGCCGCGAGCGTTCCGACCTATACTCGGCGTCGCAGGGTGCCGGCCTCGTCGTGGACGCGGGGCTCATGTTCCGCCGAAGACGCACCCCTCTCGAACTTGACATGTTTATGAGGGTCACGGCTGTCCCCTCTCCTCTCGCATCGGAACTCGGGGTGGTCCGGATTCGGCCCCCAAGGGCGCTTTCTTCCAAGAACCGCGGCTTTGTCACGTGACCACGGCGTTCGGAAACTCGACCGTCAACGGACAAAGGGAGTCTTCCTCCAGCAGCGGAAGAGAGCAGCCGCTCGGGGAGCCAGTCTGTACCTTCCAAGGGCCTGGGGCCCTCTTTCCTGTTGAGTCATATTCTATAAATACAGACCCAATTCCTAGCTTTCACTGAGTCCGCAGCCCGCACCGAGCAACAGCATTCTCAATCGGTGCTCGAAGGACTGCGCACACAAATTTTATTGCGTGTTTTCTTCTTTCAAACGATGACTTAGATATTAGGATACCTGGACCACTATGCGGTATTCGCCTACGGCCGCCTACGGCGTCTCCCCCTGATGACCATGAAGGGTGCCGTGAGCTGATAGGTTTAGCAGTGTATGCTGACAATCTCGCGCCATACAGAACAGCCAGAAAGGAGTACCCAACACCACACAAATCCCTCAATAAGTTAGAAGAGAACACCCTTAGAAGACTACAAACCAACACATACCCAACACCAGCTAAATTACACCTGTGGTACCCTACACTATACTCTCCGCAGTGCCCACACTGTGGAGAGGTAGCTAACCTCTACCATATGGTGTGGGCATGCCAATTTAATCCCTTACTTGACCCCATTCCCAACGCCTCGGAGGATCAGTGGGAGGCTATTCTGCTCAGCGATGATCCTGACCGTCAGCACTGGCTGGTGGGGAGGGCCACCGCAGCAGCAGCAGCCAATGGACTACCGGACTAGGCGGCCCACCCACATGTTCTGAAAATACTGAATAAATAAAGATGTTTTCAATCAATCAATCGCCTACGGCCGCTGAATAATTTAGAAAATAATTTATTTCAGTTTGTTTCAGTTTCAACAACCGAGAAATGTTGTGACTAGCAGTTGAACTGTCACGTGAAACGTGCAAACCTGTGATATAGACGCTGATACTTTGTTTTGACTCGCTACTGCACATAAACCAGCCTGCGTCAAAGGCTAGAATTACAACAAACGAGTTATTGCCGTTTTATTTCGTGCCTCATGTAACCTAAATTCAACTACAGGTAACAGCACTCGTTCTGCCGATGAAACTAAAACAACGTCACGAAGAAATTCGCATATAAATTATTTATTGGCTGCAGGCAAATACCACAGGGTGCTCCATGTATACCAATGTCGAAATCATCGTTTGAAAAGAGAAAATACGCAAGCAAGAATTTGGTGTCTATAGTGCTTTATTGAATTAGATCAGGGCTAACAATTTGATTAAAGCCATACACAAACATGAAAAGGAGAAGTAATCACTCAAGATTTCACATAAACCTGACTTACAATGCTTTAGAATTGGCGCTAGTACATTACAGAAGAGTCAATTAGGTTTCTTCCCACACATCATACTTCATTCAATTTTGTTGTGCCGCCGCGGTGGCTCGGTGGTTATGGTGCTCGGCTGCTGACCCGAAAGACGCGGGTTCGATCCCGGCTGCGGCGGTTGAATTTCTTTGGAGGAGAAATTCTAGAGGCCCGTGTACTGTACGATGTCAGTGCACGTTAAAGAACCCCAGGTGGTCGAAATTTCCGGAGCCCTCCACTACGGTATCTCCATAGCCTTAGTCGCTTTGGGACGTTAAACACCATAAACCAAACCAATCAATTTTGTTGTCTCATAAACTGGGCGCCATTCTCCCACTTTCCAGCGCAGACAGCTTCGGATGGGTAAACCTACGCGCTAGGCTATCTGGTTGGTTTGGTTTATGGGGTTTAACGTCCCAAAGCGACTAAGGCTATCAGAGACGCCGTAGTGGAGGGCTCCGGAAATTTCGACCACCTGGGGTTCTTTAACGTGCCCTGACATCGCACAGTACACGGGCCTCTAGAATTTCTCCTCCAAAAAAATTCAGCCGCCGCAGCCGGGATGGAACCCGCGTCTTTCGGGTCAGCAGCCGAGCACCATAACCGCTGAGCCACCGCGGCGGCTCGCTAGGCTATCTCATTTTGTCTGAAAAAAAGGAAGTGTGCCGGGTTGCAAAAAAAGTGGGGCTGAACCGAGCTCCGAACCGGTTCGGAACGGTTCCTTTGAATCGTTCCGGTTCGGGTTCAGTTCCAAGATGGCGAATAAAATATGGGTTCGGTTCGTCGGCTCCGGTTCCGGGTGGAAATTCGGTTCCGGTTTCGGGTTCAGGTTAGGTTCCGGTTCGACACCCTGCCCAAAACTAGCAAGGCTAGAACCGTTTATCCCCCTGATTAACAAGTACAAATAATACACCTGTGCTTAAGAATACACTTGAAAATCACCTTTTGTGAAGTTTTGAAAATCTCTTTTGTATACGTGTACGTAATATTCTATATTTCAGTGTTTTCGTTGTTATGACTGTCAAGATGCTACAAATGAATTTCGGGCTCCTGCCGCGCTATTTCTTGTCACATTGCAATTTTCCTTCGTGTTCATTACATATGCGTTTGTATCCTTTGTACCTTTGTGCTTGTCATCAACAGATGTCAACTCGAAATTTGCAATCCCTTCTCTTGCGTTGTCTTGTGCGAGTTTTTACTGATGACTCTCTTAGTCCCTCCCCTCTCTAATGGGCAGAGTACCTTAAGGGCAGAAAAAAACGAAATTAAATTTAACGTTCATTTGCACTGCACGGCACATAAATACCCCCGAAAGGAGAAGATTGGATAGTCGTCGCCGTAGCTGAGTTGGTAGAGCACGGGACGCGAAATTCGAAGGCAGTGGGTTAGGATCCCACTGGCAGATTGTGGTTGTATTTAAGGCGAAAGCCTTCGATGTCTCATACTGTCGTCAGCAGCCGTGTCGGCAGACTTGTCCGCATTTTAAAAAGAATCTGCGTCGAGGTTTGGAATCGAACCAGGGCCTTTCGCATTTGAAGCAGAGACGCTACCACTCCGCTAGGAAGGCTCTTTTTTTTTCTTTATTGCATGGAAGAACTTCCGTAGAAAGGAGGAAAACTTCAATCAGACTGGTTCGCGTCTCAAGTTACCGGGCTGCTTAATAGGAGCCCGCCATAGCCCTAACTCAACACTGCATCCCCATCAAAACATCAAAATTCAGGGAGGCACACACATGCATCTAGGCACGGCAGCCAGCTTGGAGGTTCTTCGCGTGCAGCATATACACTCCTCACCAAAGCACACTGTTCACGAAACACAGATTTGGACGATCTTGGTGGCTCGGCATTTCTGTCCATCATACGGCTTTTCCAAAGACTGAATAGTCCCATCAACATAAACAGATCATAAGGCATAGCAGAGTTTTTTTCAACAGGCAGAAATCTAATAGTGTATGGTGTAATTTCAATGTCCTTCTTAAGAGTTCGTTGTAGTATGTCCCAAAAGAACATGGCATCACGGCACAGGATGAAGCAATGATCAATTGTCTGAGGCACGTTACACAGACGGCAATTCACATTCCGGGGTGCAAACATCCCCTTGTCATTAAGAAATGTCTTGACAGGCAGCGTCGCTGTGTGTAGTTTGAAAAAGAACGTTTTAGCGGCTGCCTGAATGCACATCCGCCTAACACGCTTTAGAACACTGATGTCCAAAGACCCCAGATAAGGCTGCCGATACAATGGTGTAGGGAACAAAGACTCAGTGAGGGCCTGGGTCATCTGTTTTCTCGAGAGGCTATGCAGGTAACCTAAAGAGAAGCGCACAGTGAGGAAATTGAAAGTGTCGGCAACCTCCTTAAGGAATCCCCATAAAGTCCCCTCACAAGCCTGCACAGTCTGTGCGAATAAGTAAGGGAAATGAAAACTAAGCCGCCTAATGAGCACAGCTACCAGAAACGGGTGGTTTGTCGATTTTAAAAAGAAAAAACGGGAAACAAATTGATGCACGAACAGGTGAACAAGACCCACTCCACCACCCTCTAAGGGAAGGAACAAGTTGTCTCGCCTCATGGGCTCCCATTGAGAGCGCCAAACGAATGTTGCAAATATTCTGCGTATTGCTTGCACCTTCCTCCTCGCACAATGCAGGACTTGAAGGACATACGCGAGCTTTGCAAACAAAAATATGTTACAGACCTGTGCCCTCGCAAACACTGAGAGTTCCCTACCCATCCAAGCCTGTGTTGGCCGCCGTAGAGTTACAATTTGTGAATCCCAGTAGGCTGTACTGTTGCGAACTGGGCGCAGCGGAACGCCTAGGTACTCAAGAGGGCTACTGTCCCAGCATATGCCACCGAACTGGCTTCGCCTAGTTACCCAATAACCCAACCAAAAACCTTTGGATTTCTCTAAATTAAGAGCCGCGCCTGATACAACACAGAACTGTTTAGTCAAGTTTAGAGCCTCAAGTACACTCTTTTTGTCAGAACAAAAGAGGGCGACATCATCAGCATAGGCTAAAACTTTAACTTCACATTGAGCCAGAGAGAAACCGCGGATAGCTGCGCTGTTGCTTATACTGAGACAGAGGGGTTCCAGATATAGGGCAAACAACAATGGAGACAGTGGACATCCTTGACGAACAGATGCTTCTAGTGGTATTGGTT
Source organism: Amblyomma mixtum (assembly GCF_055824585.1). NCBI lineage: Eukaryota > Metazoa > Arthropoda > Arachnida > Ixodida > Ixodidae > Amblyomma > Amblyomma mixtum. The sequence continues at coordinate 200,819,311 of NC_143016.1, forward strand.
TCGTTAGCTCCTGATTAACAATAACCCTTGTATAGGAGTTCTTATAGCACAGCCTTATGCCTTTGAGCAAGACGTCACCAATATTAGAATACTCCAAGACCACGAACAAGAAATCGTGCCGAACTTTATCAAACGCCTTCGCCAAGTCAATTTGAATCAGAGCTACTTGGCCTGTCTCATCTGATACTGTCTCTAATACTGAACGTGCAATATGGATATGTGTTTTAATACTGCGGCCTCTAATACCACAGACCTGATGCGAACCTACCAAGTCCATAATGACGAGCTGCAGACGACTGCTAAAAACCTTGGCACAACTTTTGTAATCACCATTGCAGAGGGAAATTGGACGATATCCCTCAACAATTTTCAACCGATTAGTATCTTTGCTTTTGGGAATTAATATTGTGTGCCCAGAATAGAAAGTGGGAGGCAGGACACCCACATCATAAGATGCTTGGAAAACTTCCATCAAAACAGGCACTAGGCAAGGCGAAAAGGTTTTATAGAATTCGCTAGTAATACCATCTGGCCCAGGAGATTTCTGGCTCCGCAGGGCAGAAATGGCTGATTGAATTTCATGAAAAGTGATAGGTTCCTTCACTATAGCACACTTCTCATCGTCAAGTCGAGGGAAGTTTCCGAGTAAGGAACTGTAATCGAAACCCTGATTTGGATCTTCGCAACTGCCAAACATCTTTCGATAATAGTCAAAGAAAGAAGCAAGAATACCAGGCGCATCGTTGTATGTGCAATCACCATACTGAATTTCCAATATTTCCTTCGCAAGAGCATTCTCTTTTTCACCACTCAGGGCCCGACGAGAAGGTTGCTCATCAAGAAACCTTCGGGACCTAGATCGTATCAAGGCCCCCTTATATCTTTCTGTCGCAAATTGTTGAAGCTCTGCTTTTACGTTATTAATGTCTTCGAGATAGGCACCGGGCTTACCCTCTCTAGCTCATGTAGCTCCGTTAGGGTACGCCCAAGCTCACGAAGGTGGTGTCTCTTCAGGAAAGCGATTCTTGCTGAGGCCTCAATTGCCAAGTTTTTGATCTCCTGTTTAAACAAATCCCACTTTTGAAAAACGGACAGATCACGGCGTGACCATACGTCCTTCAAACAAGTAGGTACAGCACGCTGAAAGATTTCGTCTGAGAGCAGACAGTTATTCATCTTCCACAACTCCCATCGAGGGTGAAGTACATGCCGAGTGTACCTCCCTATCTGAAGAGACACCATACAGTGGTCACTGAAGAAGATCGGCCGCACCCAGTAGCCAAACACACTTGCTAACGCGTCTACAGAAACGTAAATTCTGTCAAGTCAAGCATTAGAGGAAAACTGAAAATGAGTGAAATGCATACTGTCGCCTTTTTCCTGTCCCACGTCCACAAGACTATATTCAGAAACCAAGTCGGTAAGTAATGCAGCACTAGGGTCGTATCTCTTACATACCACTGATCGGTCCTCATCCCTACAAACGCAATTAAAATCTCCCAACAATATAATTTTGCGGTCCGTGCACAAATGTTCAACTAATAACAGAAAGAAAAGCCTTCTATCGCGCTGCTTTGTGGGGGCGTAAACACAAACAATCCGCCACTGTACACCTGAAATTGTAAGATCACAGCATATAAGTCGCCCCTCGTCATCTATGCAATAAGACATGGCTGTTATCTCTAGCGTGTTCGCCAGGAATAGCATACAACCTCCTGATAAGCCTCTCGCGTGGCTAACAATAATGTTGTATTCCGACAAAAAAGGCTCCAGAGCAGCTGCTGTATCTTCATCAGAGGACAACTTTGTTTCCTGGATAGCGGCCATACACACACTCCATTTGTTTAAGAGATGCCGTACCTGCTGTTGCCTCCTACGATTACGCATACCCCTAACGTTAAGGGTAGCGACTTGATATGCTGCGAGGCTCGCCATTTTTGGTGCCAGTCTTAACAAACGCCATCCCCTGGAATGGGGTGGCCCGCCTCCAAATTGGCAGCCTCTCGGGCAGACATCGCCCTCCTCTTTAACGCCACCCTTCCCGTGGCCTCTACACATTGTGCCTTGTGGTCAGCGCCATCGATACACACCTCGTCAGCATCTGCTGGACGTTTCAAAGGTGCGGTGCTGTCCATGTCTTCCTCTGAAACAGCCAAGGCCTCGGCCCACGAACCCGAGGGGAGCACATCACTCGCTGCCACACTAACAGCCGACAGAGAACCGGACACGCCAGAGATCGACGCCACACACGGCTCACCGTTACCCTTCAACGACGAAGCAGAATCAGCAACAGAGGAGGATCGGCGAGCATTCACTGGCTGTATCGCCTCGTCTGACTCCACAGGAGGCATATCCGGACGTTGGCCTGTGGCGACGAGGTGTTCCTGTGCAGCAAGCACAGCAGTCTCTGTAGCGCTCACGGGGGGGGGGGGGGGGGGGGGCGGGCCCGACGGTTTTCGTTCTGGAGGCGCGGATGCTAGATGGCCAGTCGCTTGAGATTCCGTGTTGATTTGAGGTGTTGAAGCCTTCTGTTCCCTATCTATTCGATGCTCACGACTTAGTTCTCCGGTCGCGTCGACAACCTCAGACACATCCATGATGTGTTCTGATGCCACGTCATCTTCCCGTGACCACTGGCCTTGACGCAGCCTGTCAGCGTAACTCAAGACACAGTTCTCCGCAGTATGGCCAAAGCGTCGGCACTGGGTGCACCGAGGCGTGCGACACTGGCGCCGTACATGCCCAACCCGGCTGCATTGGAGGCACAGTGGAGGTCTCCCTGGGATAAGGACTAATGCCTGCACTCCATAAACATTAAGTGTGTGTGGGATTGTGCTTGCTGACACTCCATCCTTGAGTGTGAGGGAGATTTCACGGTTCGACGTTTCCATATGCTCCATCCCTGGGCACCGCCACTTTTCACGCTCCACAGACTGAATCGTTCCATAAGGCTCTAATGCTTCCACAATCCTCCGGTGTTCCATATAGCGGGGAAGCCAAAGGAGCTTAACCTTGACGTTCTTAGTATCCGGGTCAAACACCATGCACCGCAGTCCTTTGACAGGAAAGTCCGCTTTGTTAACAAGCTTCTGTTTGGAAGAACTACTCTCGCAGGTAACCATCCGCACGTGGCTCATTTGGTATTGACCAATGCACAAAATTTCCCGGAGATCCAATATCTGTGCGAGTGCGTCACGGAAGTCAGGCGCTCGGTACGGGCGACCCTTAAGGTCAGCATGCAGGAAAATGGTATTAAGGACAACGTTACCGGTAGGCAATCGGGGAAGTACAACTTTGTACGAGTCCGTAGTGTCCTGAGACGTCGCTAGACCTCGGCCAACGGCCGATGCGCTGTTTCCAGCAAGGAGCACGTTGAAGCACAGCCGCACAGGTTTGAGCGTGAGTAAAGGTGCATCTAGTGAATACATGGCTCTCGTAAATGAAATATACCAAAATAAAAAAAAAATAAGAAAAGGAACAAAAATAAACAGTAAAATAAAATAAAAATATGAAAAAAAAACAAAATAAAAAATAAAGTGAAAAATTAAATGGGAAACATAAAATATGAAAAAAAAACTGTGAGCCAAGAATAGGTTTCGTTTTGCGGCAATTTAGAGACGCAAAGTGCCCCTGAGTTTTTTTCTCCTGCTTCCTAATAAAATATTAGTTACTTCAACTATTGATCTCCCATTGATAAACATCGCCAAATTGAAAGAATTAGAGGTCCTTACTCTCCTTTGTTTAGTAGACTGTTGGCGTCCGTCGTGTAGGTCATAACGACCACCGCTTTTTTTTTCTTCCCTGGTCTGCTCAATAGCTTAACGACGGCCGTGGTTCTGGCTGTCTTAGTGTCATAGGTAGCAAAAGAGGACTTTCGCGCACCTACCGCCCCCCATCGTTCGATCACGTTTCACGTGTGGCACTCGGGGTAATAGAGGACGTACTACGTCCGCTCCTGTGGACGGGTGTGGCGCTGGTGAACACTCTCAAGGCTTGGTTGCACTGCCCATAGTTACCACCGAAAGCAGAAGATTGGATAGCTGTCGCCATAGAAATACGCAGATATTGGCTTCAAATCCCACTGGCAGATTGTGGTTGTTTTTGTTCTGATTTCTATTTAATTATTAATTATTTAAACGGTTCATTTTCCACTGATCAACGCTACAAAGCAGAAAAAAATCCCCTATATCTGACATGATAAAATGCCGGCAAAAGAGCACTCTCCACACGAGACATGGTACAGTACGAGCGCAAACTGACAACTAATTTTGTTCGTAGAACGCGCCACTATGTAGGGAAAGAGAAAAAAAAGCATGCGCTATCAATACCACGCATATTACAAACTATAGACAGCAAGGCCGAATCTTACAACTTCTTGTCAAGAAAGGCCATTTCACTGTTTTACAGCTCAGCGGAAGAATCGTCGATACAATCACGCTCATTTTTCTTTATGATATAGGCTTCCATCAGTTCAGGAAAATGTTTAGTTGGGCTAGTTGGTATGGATGTTTAATAAAACAGCGCAAAAGACGACGCACCAGAGAAAGGAGAACACAGGACTGCGCTCGTCCTCTGTTCTCTTTTCCGTCGTTTTTTGCGCTGTTTTATTAAGCATCGATCAGTTCACGTGCGATTGTGCTGCGGCTCTTGCTCAGAATTCTTCTCTCACCCAGCAGCGGCCTGCAGTCCCGGCAAGTCAGAGAATGTTCAGGCAAGTTTGAACCCACCCCAGTTGATAACGATAGGTCATGTTCCCGTGCACGATCGTTAACGCAGCGTCCAGTCTGGCCTACGTACTTTTTACCACAAGTTAATGGTACCTCGTATATGAGAGCGACAGCGCGTTCCCCAAAATGCTTAGCGTGCTTCTTGCCACAAGAACTTTCCTATGCTCCTTGTTTGGTGATGCGGGGGCATAGCTTTACCCGCTGGAAAGCTGCAGTAAACACCATTGGCACCCTGAACTTACCCCGCAACATTTATGTTGTGGGACGCCCATAACAAAAGGTTTGGTTTGGTTTGGTTTATGGGGTTTAACGTCCCAAAGCGACTAAGGCTATGAGAGACGCCGTAGAGAAGGGCTCCGGAAATTTCGACCACCTGGGGTTCTTTAACGAGCATCGACATCGCGCAGTACACGGGCCTCTAGAATTTCGCCTCCATCAAAATTCCACCGCCGCGGTCGGGATCGAACCCGCGTCTTTCGGGTCAGCAGCCGAGCACCATAACCACTGAGCCACCGCGGCGGCCCCATGACAAAAGGAGCGCGAAAACAAGACGACGGACGGAGACAGAACAAACACCACGAGCGCTCGTGATGTGTGTTCTGTCTTCGTGCATCGTCTTTTTTTTTGGCCCTCCTTTTGTCATTTATGAGAGATGTTGACTTGCCAAACCTTCCACCTTTATGCACATAAACACCATACATAAACACCATGAACAACATACAAATATTGCAAACGCGAAGAAAACTTCAGCGATTGAAATTTTTTTTCCTACTCAAAAATAACAATCTCTCCATGAGCCCTGATTTCTTTCTTAAGCCGATCACAACCCGACTAACACGACATCGTCACACGGAATCACTAACACCGTACAGCGCTAGAATCAATGCTTTTAAATACTCTTTTTTTCCACCACAAAATAACTCAATGGAATGAACTCCCCCCTGAGGTTGTAAACAGCATCGATGCCATTAACAAAATTGCTTATTGATAATTGCTGAGTTGTTTTTCCTTGTTCTTCACTATGTTCTATTACTGATATGTTAGTTTTCTTCCATGTTATTTGCCGCGCTTCTTTTTTATGCTATTTTGCCCCTACAGCTTAGACCTATCTTTGGGTCTGCAGTATTCTATAAATAAAAAATAAAATAAAATAAATACGGAGTCGCTATCGGCCTGCCTTTGCATTCCGACCTTTTTGCACGCTTTTCCTTTCATCCTTTCGCGCAATTTTACCATGTCAGAGTAATTCACCAGCTAGCCCGACAGCTTGTTCTACTTAAACATGTCTATGCTCCACGGTTTCGGTGAGTGCTGGCTTCCGTTTATTGCAGAAGTCAGCAATAAAAAGTAAATAAACCATCGTGATTAATACGTTAGCGTTAGAAGTATCCGTGCAAACGAAAATGGTGATGGCCGTAACGCGTGACGTGCGTGGAACCTTCTGAAAAATTCAGGGGGCACTTTGACTGTCTAAAGTGCGTAGAGGCGAAAGCCTTTTCCGCACCACTTTGACTGCTTCTGGGGCACTGGTGGCGTCACATATAATTGAGTACTAATTACTAAGTGATCACGAATCACTAATTAACGGTTAATTACTGAGTAATGTCTGAATGCTAATTAACTGCTAATTAATGACGCTTAAGCTTCGCCTTTAGGAGCGGAACACGACGGCGTGTTGTAGCGCTGCCAGGGAGTCCACGGAACAGAACGCCACCACCCGTTCGGTGCGATTGATTGATTACAAATATCTTTATTTCTTCAATGTTCTCAGAGCATGTGGGTGGGCCGCCTAGTACGGTAGTCCACTGGCTGCTGCTGCTGCGCTGGCCCTCCCCACCAGCCAGTGCTGACGGTCAGGATCATCGCTGAGCAGAATAGCCTCCCACTGCTCCTCCGAGGGGATGGGAATGGGGTCAACGAAGGGATTATATTGGCATGCCCACACCATATGGTAGAGGTTACCTACCGCTCCACAATGTGGACACTGCGGAGAGTACAGTGTAGGGTACCACTGGTGTAATTTAGCTGGTGTTGGGTATGTGTTGGTTTGTAGTCTCCTAAGGGTGTTCTCTTCTAACTTGTTGAGGGATTTGTGTGGTGTTGGGTACTCCTTTCTGGCTGTTCTGTATGGCGCAAGATTGTCAGCATACACTGCTAAACCTATTAGGTCGCGGCACCTTTCATGGTCATCAGGGGGAGACGCCCGGTATAGAAGAGCTCGGGCATGCCTGTGGGCGGCTTCGTTTCCTCCTGGTAGTTCCAGGTGACCGGGGAACCAGATGACTGAGACCTGGTTGGGTGGATGCTTAGTCAGCAATGACAACCCTGACTTGTGAATTAATCCGTTATTGAAGTTGCGACAGGCGTTCTGGGAATCAGTGAGCACAACGGCGTTGGGGTTAGATGCTACAGCTAATGCAATAGCTGCCTCCTCTGCGTGAGTGGGGTTAGATGTTTTCACTGAGGCGCAGTTTTTTCACTATCGACCCTGAAGGCGTTGAGACCACAATAGTCATGACTCCATTCTTTGGTCCTGCTGCGTCCACGTAAAGGGTGTTAATTTCCTTGTCCCATTTCTTCTGCAGGGCTTCACCTCTTGCTTTCCTCCTCTCGGTGTTATATGCGGGATGCATATTCCGCGGAATGGGGTGCACGTTTATGCGTCTTCTCACATCGCATGGGACCTCTTCCCTTTGGTCAATTGTATAGGGCAGATTAACATGGATTTTATCGAGCAGTTCTCTGCCGTGTTTTGTAAGTGCGAGCCGATTCAGTTGTGAGAGCCATTGTGCTTCCCACATCTCTTTGAGGGTATTATGTACTCCTAGAGCCATGAGCTTTGCCGTTGGCGTGGAGTTCTGTAGGCCCAGTGCCGTCTTGTAGGCTTTCCTGATGAGTACCTCCAACTTTTCAATTTCCGACCTGGAGAGGTTAAGGAATGCCGTCCCGTACATTATCCGAGAGATCACGAAAGCTTGCACTAAGCGGATGGTGTCCCTTTCCTTCATGCCATGGTGTTTATTTCGGATACGATGTATCATGCGGAGGATTTGCTCGGTGGATGTTTTAAGCCTCTTCATAGTGGTGGTGTTCAGTCGCCCCTGCGGGATATACTGCCCTAGGATCTTGATCTCCGTGCGTTTCTGTACTGGGTGGTTCTCTATATACACCGAGATGTTCTGCGCTAGGGGTGTCCTCGGGTTCTTCAGGATTAGCAACTCGGACTTTTCCGGCGCACACTGGAGGCCTCTCTCCCTGGCGTACCGGTCCACCGTGTCGGCTGCTGCTTGAAGACGCTTCTCGATCTCGGCGTCACTCCCCGAGTTGCACCAGACAGTGATATCATCCGCATACAATGTGTGTTTGATGCCGGGGATTTCTGAAAGAAGGCCTGGTAGATCTTTCATAGCCAAATTGAACAAGAGAGGTGACAGTACCGCCCCTTGCGGAGTTCCCCTCGGGCCTAGAGTGATGGGATCTGATTTTATTCCACCCAAGTTTACAGTGGCTTGCCAGGCTTATAAGAAGTTTTTGATATAGTTGTAGGTTCTTGCGCCACAGTTGATATCGGCGAGGCTTTGCAGGATGTTTTTATGTAGAACGTTATCGAACGCTCCTTTCTAATCAAGTGCCAGGATGGCCCTTGTCTGTGACTTGGGAGGTGTCTCAAGGAGGTCATTGTACAGGTACAAGAGGGCGTCCTGTGTCGATAGGTGAGGGCGAAAGCCGAATTGAATATTAGGTAGGAGGTTGTTTTTTCTAAGTATCTACTCAGTCTCGTGTTGATGACCCTCTCTATGAGCTTCCCCAAACACGAGGTCAGCGATATCGGTCTTAGATTATCCAGTTTAAGGGGTTTGGTCGGCTTCGGAATGAACCGAACCTCGGCTGTCTTCCAGGATATTGGTAACGTTCCTGTAGCCCAATGCTGTTCGTTGACGCATTCCACCAGCGAGGCGATGCCTTGCACTTTGAACGCAACGCTTTTTGAGGAAAGGAAATGGCGCAGTAATTCTCTGTCATCTCGGTGGACACCTGAACCGCAGCGTACAGGAAGGGAGGAAGTGGGAGTGAAAGAAGAAAGACAAAGAGGGCCCGTAATGAAGAAAATGAAAATTGTATTTGAGGAAAGGAAATTACGCAGTAACTGTCTTACGTATCTCGGTGGATACCCGTCATATTTCAGTCGGGCACTTTTGTGACCTAAAGTGCGGTCACTGATGTGTGGTTAAGATGTTAAGCTTCGCCTATAAGAGTGGAACGCGACAGCGTCTTGCAACGCTGCCAGGGAGTCTATAGAACCATAAGCCTCGTGTCCGCGATTTTTCGCCTCGTGTCCGCGAATTCAGAAAAAAGCTATGGAAATACGGGAAACCAAGAAAATATTGGGGTGAAAAAGTGTCGCTGGTTTTCAACAAACTAGATAAACGGTGAATTGTACTTTTGGGACAACGAGAAATGTGAAGTGTCACCAATTGCAGCTCATCCGGTTACACCGGTACCTTTACTAACCGAGGCAAAAAAACCAAAACACAAGTACACGGGCTGTATACGCACGCACCGTCCACAACGTCCCAAATAACTTTCGTGAACATTAATGCGCGTAGTATTATCAATAAGCTCGGTCCCTTGGAATCTTTATTATTAGGTTTAAAGCCAGAATTCATGGCTATAACAGAAACTTGGCTGACAAGCGAAATCAAAGCCTTTGAAGTAATTCCCCCCAACTACTCCATAGCACGCAAGGACAGGCTGATGCGAGGCGGAGGCGTGGCATTAGTGATAAGAAAAGATATACATTTCGTTACGTTACCTGAAGTTGAGGGGGCTGAAGTAATTTTTTGCAAACTCTGCTTTTCTGATTCTGCAATCGTTGTGGGTTGCGTCTATCTTAGTCCTTGTTCTGATCCTATCATACTTCATTCATTGTATAAGTATATGCAACATCATGTTAAGGGGGTGAGACTAATACTTTTAGGGGATTTAAATCTTCCTGATATTAACTGGAATACACTGCACCATACCTCACTCAATCTTCCTGATATTAACTGGAATACAATGCACCATACCTCACCTTGCGCTGATGTTGTTTTTGATATAATGCTTTCTTTTAACCTCTCGAAAATTGTAACAGAACCCACACGTGTGCAAGGAACCAGCTCTAATGTTTTAGATTTAGTTTTCCTGAGTAGTCACTTCTGCTGTCGAGAAACAAAGGTTGAAATTTTAAATGGCCTGTCTGATCACAAACTTGTAATGTGTTCTGTCCCGCATCACTATCGTGCCCCTTGTTTTCCATCTACAATAACGTACCCAGACTACAACCGAGCTGACGACACTACCATGCTTGATACTTTATCACACGAACTAACACCATTTCAGCAACTCTCAGATGACATAAATACTGACATAGAAACATTGTGGCAGATATTCAAAAACGTGTCATATTGCGTTACTAATTATGTGCCAACCAAGACTAAGAGAATACGCAAACGTAATCCATGGATAACTCGAACCGTAATTCATGCCAAGCGAAAAGTTCGACGGCTGAAAAAAGTGCAGAAACGCCATCCATCACCAAAAACAATTGAAAAAATAAACTCGGCCATCACTGATTTGAAAACCAAAATAAAAACAGCTAAAACATTTTACTTTACTAATACGCTGACTCGTTTCTTAAAAGATGCTCCCCAAAAGTTCTGGCGTCACGTGAACCCTAAATCACGAAAAGATAACCAAGCTTCTCCAGAGGAAAACAGAAATATTGCAACCACGCTGAATACCTACTTTACTTCTATTTTCACTACAGACAACGGAATTAAGCCTCGTATTAGTTTTTGCTCAGGAAATAAATTAGAGCCCCTTACTGTAACAGAAACAGGAGTCTTAAACCTCTTATTAAACTTGGACACAAAGAAAGGATCAGGACCTGATGGAATCTCTAACATTTTCTTTCGTAGATATGCCGAATGGGTAGCAAAATATTTAGTAATACTTTTTAAAAAGTCATTGTCATCGCACACCATTCCTAAAGAATGGAAAATAGCTAAAGTGACACCTATACACAAAACAGGAACCATATCAGATCCCTCAAATTTCAGACCAATTTCACTAACAAGCACTGTATACAAGTTACTAGAGCACATTATCTTAAAGCAGATAACAACCTACTTAAAGGAAAATCAAATTTTAGTACATTTTCAGCACGGCTTTCGGAAAGGAGTTTCTACAGTCACACAACTAATCGAACTTACACATGACATATCCTTCGCTATTGATCAACAGAAACAAATTGATCTCATTTTCTTAGACTTTTCGAAAGCTTTCGACCGCGTATCACATTCCAAGCTTATTATGAAACTTAATGCAACCCTTGGAGCTGGCCCTATAGTAGATTGGATCGCTGATTATTTGACTGACCGTACTCAATTCGTCGAAATTAACAATGCTAAGTCCGAAACAGCTAATGTTACATCCGGCGTGCCACAAGGAAGTGTTCTTGGCCCAGTATTATTTTTAATTTTTATAAACGACTTACCTACTAGTATTTCTCACAATGTTAAACTCTTTGCCGACGACTGTGTACTTTACCAGAAAATTAACTGCGTCAATGGCTATATAGCTTTAAAGAACGCTTTAACAGCAGTGACCAAGTGGTGTGAAGAATGGCAGATGACTATTAATGTTAAAAAATCAGTTTCTTTATCCCTAACCAGAAAGATACACCAATCAAATTTCCAGTACACATTAAGCAACATTCCTCTTGATTCGGTGTCCGAATATAAATATTTAGGCATAACACTGACCTCTGACCTCAGATGGGATTCTCATGTTAACAATGTCACATCAACCGCCTTAAAACAGTTATTTTTCATTAACAGACGCCTCAAACTAGCACCATCAGAAACAAAGCTCCCAGCGTATAACACATATGTCACACCAATTCTAGAGTATGCTAATGTTGTTTGGTTTCCTTTCACTAACAAGCTTACTAAATAAATAGAAGCAGTGCAGAGGAAGGCGGTCAGATGTATATTTAATAAACACAGGTTGACAGACTCACCAACAGAACACCTCAAACACGCAGGACTACTAACCCTTCAAAACAGAGCAAAACTAGCGCGCCTTAAAACCATGTATCAACTCGTACACAATCAATTAAAAGTCGACACTTCAAGATACATATCAAAATCACAAACGCGACAAACACGTAATAAACACATACACACTCTAAACGAGTTTTCATTCCGTACTGACACTTTCAAATATTCATACTTCCCTCGTGCTATACGTGAATGGAACACCTTGAACACATCAATTGTTAGCAATCCATCATTAAATTTCTTTAGCACACGTGTGGAAAATCAACTACTTATATCTTAGTATTTATTGAGTTCATATATGTCATTACGAAGTTATTCCTTCCGTTTGTGTTTTCACTTGTGGTATTATTTGTCCGCCAAAATCTTGTCACATGCTCCTCATTCTGGTTTATTTGTTATACGTATCTTCTAATGTATAATCTTGTGTCATATTTTTTATGTACTTTGATTAATTACCATTGTAATTTTTTTGTGTGCCTCTGTACTTTTGAATGCCCTCCCTGTTACGATCGCTGATGGGATTGACAGTATCGAATAAATAAATAACAAATAAATAAATATTATTTGGAGACCTCACCAGAATATTTAATAGGCAAATTAGAACGAATTTAGAAACTATTCAAACATATCCAAGAAAACAGACCTTCACTCCCGGCCTAGCTGAGCGTAGAGTTTTTGTACCTGCTTTATCACGGACACTTCTACATGACAAAAGCAGAATACCTTCAGGAACCATTCTGCCACTCCTCGAAAACTAACAGTGCGAAATCCATCACTACTCAAACAAATATCCTGGTTCCCTTTAATAAGGTATCTCTTAAAAGAACAATAGAAAACACTTCACCACCTAGTGTTGTGAACTGTACATCAGCCGAATCGTTTAGAGAATGTTAATCACCTTGAATTGACATCATTACCATCCGATACCCCTGTGATCACAAATTGTTATCCGCTATTGACATTTTCCTACCTTGCATCTACTCCTGCGTGGGTTCATTACCCTGAGTGTTTATTTGCAACTAAAAAATAAATTGTAAGACAGGGGTTTATTAAAGGCACTGGGACCTTATTGAAGGAGCAGGGCGGCAATAGTCTGCGGTCAGCCAAAGCGAGCCCAAAGCACGCGCAGCGATGGCACTGCCGCCGCGCACAGAATGTTCGTCTTCGTCTTTACAATTGCCCCCGGGGAGAAAAGGAGCCAACCTGGCGACTCAGGGCGCAGGCAGGACGGCTGGGTCGTAGAATGGCTTGCGGCGCTGGACGTGAACAGTCTCGCGTCCACGGCGGCGGCGATCAGAAGATGGGTTGAGAGGTTCTACAGTGTAATTAACTGAAGATGTGCGCTCCAGTACGCGGTATGGGCCATGGTACTTGGCAAGAAATTTTGATGACAAACCCGGAGTATTCGTCGGAATCCAGAGCCACACAAGGGAGCCGTTGGCGAAGTATGGTGTTGTTTGGCTGAGGTCGTGGCGGGATTTCTCTCTGCACTGGGTGTCAGTCGTGAGGGCACGGGCGATGCGGCGACAGTCTTCGGCGTGCTGGGCGGCTTCAGATAGAGGCGTATACTCGGAAGCATCGGGTTGGTACGGGAGAATGGTGTCGATGGTAGCAGAAGGGTGACGGCCGTAAAGGAGAAAGAAAGGAGAAAATCCGGTAGTGGACTGCGTTGCGGTGTTGTACGCGTAGGTCACGTACGGAAGGACAAGATCCCAGTTTGACTGATCTGAAGAGACATACATAGACAACATGTCACCGAGGGTACGGTTAAAGCGCTCGGTGAGACCGTTGGTTTGCGGATGATATGCGGAGGTGCTTCGGTGAATTATATTGCACTTGGTGAGCAGTGCTTTCACAACATCCGACAGAAAGGCGCGGCCTCTGTCGCTCAGCAGTTCGCAAGGGGCGCCGTGACGAAGGATGAATCGGTTTAAAATAAACGAGGCCACCTCTGAGGCTGTGGCGGCTGGAAGGGCTGCGGTTTCGGCATACCTTGTCAAATGATCAACCGCGACGATAGCCCAACGGTTGCCGGCCGAAGTGTACGGGAGGGGACCGTATAAGTCAATGCCGACGGGGTCAAATGGGCGTGGCGGGCAAGGTAGCGGCTGCAATTCTCCAGCAGAACGATGAGGAGGTGGCTTGCGACGTTGACAGGTAAGGCATGACCGCACGTATTTGCGGATGAATGTGTACATGCCACGCCAATAATATCGTAGTCGGATGCGATCGTAGGTCTTGAACACTCCGACATGACCACACTCCGGGTCAGCATGAAAATGGGCGCAGACTTCCGAGCGAAGGTGACGAGGAATAACTAGCAACCACTTGCGGCCGTCTGAGGTGTAGTTGCGGCGATAAAGGAGGTTATCACGTATTGAGAAATGGGAAGCATGGCGGCGAAGAGCGCGCGAAGGCGAAGCAGCCGTAGGGTTGGCGAGGAAGTCAATAAGAGAAGAGATCCATGAGTCGGCACGCTGCGAGGAAGGCATGGCGCTGATGTGAAGCATAGGTGAGGAGGCGTCGAAGGCGGAAAGGCTGGAAATATTGGCTGGAAGTGGGCAGCGGGACAGAGCATCGGCGTCTTGATGTTTGCGACCAGTACGATACACGACGCGGATATCGTACTCCTGGAGGCGAAGGGCCCACCTCGCGAGGCGACCGGATGGATCTTTCAGAGAGGAAAGCCAGCATAGCGCATGGTGGTCGGTCACGACGTCAAACGGGCGTCCGTAGAGGTAAGGGCGGAACTTGGTAAGGGCCCAAACTATCGCCAGACACTCTCTTTCAGTGACCGAGTAGTTAGATTCAGCCTTTGTTATCGTGCGGCTGGCATAGGCAACGACGTATTCGATGAAGCCAGATTTGCGTTGTGCGAGTACGGCGCCGATGCCTACCCCACTGGCGTCAGTATGGACCTCGGTAGGTGCGTTTGGGTCGAAATGGCGCAGTATCGGCGGTGCGGTGAGGATACGGCGCAACGAATCGAAGGCGTCGTCACAAACTTGCGGCCACTGAGAAAGATCGGAACTGCCGGACAGAAGTTGTGTCAAAGGTGCAGCAATTGAGGCAAAGTTGCGTATAAACCTACGGAAGTAGGAGCACAGACCCAGGAAGATGCGCAGATCTTTGATAGAAGTAGGTCGAGGAAACGCAGCCACAGCACGAAGTTTAGCCGGGTCCGGACGGACACCGTCCTTAGAGACAACATGGCCTAAAATGGTAAGTTGGCGGGCGGCAAAA
This sequence comes from Amblyomma mixtum, assembly GCF_055824585.1. Lineage (NCBI taxonomy): Eukaryota > Metazoa > Arthropoda > Arachnida > Ixodida > Ixodidae > Amblyomma > Amblyomma mixtum. The sequence continues at coordinate 200,834,384 of NC_143016.1, forward strand.
TGACACTTCTTTAAGTTGAGCTGAAGGCCGGCGTCAGAGAGGCAGGTCAAAACGTGCTTCAGTCGGGAGAGGTGAGTGTCAAAGTCAGGCGAAAACACGACGATGTCGTCGAGATAACAGAGGCAGGTCTTCCACTTCAGCCCACGCAGAATGGTATCCATCATCCGCTCAAAGGTGGCAGGAGCATTACAAAGGCCGAAAGGCATCACAGTAAATTCATATAGGCCGTCAAGGGTTACAAAGGCTGTTTTGGGGCGATCGGCCTCTTCCATGGGTACCTGCCAGTACCCGGAGCGTAAATCTAAAGAAGAAAATATTTCGGCACCTTGCAAGCAGTCTAGCGCATCATCGATGCGAGGCAGGGGATATACGTCCTTGCGCGTGATCTTGTTAAGGCGGCGGTAGTCTACACAGAAATGGATGGAGCGGTCTTTCTTTTTGACAAGCACAACTGGCGAAGCCCAAGGACTGCTTGAGGGCTGAATGACGCCGCTCTTGAGCATTTGGTCGACTTGATCTTCAATGACTTGGCGCTCGGTTGTCGACACACGATAGGGGCGCTGCCGTAGAGGAGCCTGGGCACCTGTGTCGATGCGATGTGTGACAGTCGAGGTTTGGCCAAGGGAGCTGTGATGGCAGTCGAAGGAGGCGCTCAACTGGTGGAGCAAGTGGAGAAGCTGCTTGCGCTGCGGCGGAGGAAGATCTGCGTCGATGGAGCGGAGAAACAGTTTTGTAGAGGAAGGAGTGGGCATAGAAGATGGTGGGCTGAGCGCAGTGAGATTGATGTGCGATATTTCGTCAGTCTCCACACGGGTTATAATAGACGCGATGGGTTGGACACTGCCGACACATTCGCCACGGCGCAAAGCACTAGGGCCGGAGAACGGGTTACAAACCCACAGTACGGATAGGCCAGCAGAAATAGTCAGAACGGCGTAAGGCAGGGGAAGACACTTCCGGCGGAGAAAAGTATGAGCGGGCGTGAAAAGTACAGTGTCATCACGGAGAGGGTCACAACAGAGGCGCACAAGGACGGAAGAGCACGAAGGCAGGTCGATGTCTTCGGCGGCGACGGCTTTAATACATGGCGACGAGAGAGCAGCGTCCGGCAGCGATTGGGGCAAGGTAGAGAATCCGACTTCAGCGCGAGCGCAATCTATGACCGCAGCATGACGAGACAGGAAATCCCAGCCCAAAATAACATCGTGGGAACAAAACGGCAGGACGACGAACTCGATTGTATATAGGACGTCCTGAATCAAAACTCGTGGTGTGCAAGCTGCTGACGGCTTGATGTACTGAGCGCTGGCCGTGCGCAGCGAGAGACCGGCAGTTGGCGTCTTAACTTTCTTCAAGCGGCGACAAAGTTGTGCGTCTATCACTGAAATTGCGGCGCCAGTGTCGACAAGGGCCATGACAGAAATTCCCTCGACCTAAACGTCAATAAGGTTCGCAGGTGACAGCTGAGGTCTTTGGTAGTTCGATGGGGACGCAGTTCTTGCCTCAGGAACTGCGGCATCTAGTTTTCCTCTTGAGAACTATTAGGTCGACGACGCATCGGAGAGATGGAGCGGCGTCGCGGCGCAGGGGAACGGCGATCGGCAAGAGGTGAGCGGTCGGGGGAGAACGGACGAGTCGACGGACGGGGCTCAGCAGACGCAGAGTACTGATGCGCTGGAGGCCAGTACCCGACCGGCGGTGTCGTGACTGGGAGACGGCGACGACAATAGCGGGCTACGTGCCCAGGCAATCCGCAGGTGTAGCAAATAGGCCGGTTATCCGTCGTGCGCCAGGGGTCTCGGCCTCGTGGAGAGGGTCGCATATAAGGTGCCGGCGCTGGTACGGGCACTGACACTATAGGGTACGTAGGCGGCTGAGTTTGAGCAACGACCTCGGCGTAAGTCAGTGGACGGGCGGCAGGTCTTGGGGCGACGTTGGCATAACTCAGAGGCGTGGCGACAGGTCTGCGGTCAGCCAAAGCGAGCCCAAAGCACGCGCAGCGATGGCACTGCCGCCGCTGCACAGAATGTTAATCTTCGTCTTTACAAAATGAATAAAATGTGTGCTAAACAGACCCCAAAGGTTGCACTAGCACTGAGTCCTACATTGACCGGCGGATGTCAGCTGGCCGTGAGTTGGTTTCCACTACAGGGCACAGGGTGTTTTCAGTACAACAGTGTAGCAGAGAGTCCATCACACTTGTCTAGGGTGCTCAGACGGTGTGCTGCAAATGAACTGAAATCTTTTCGCAGCTGCTTCGCAGGCACTGGTGCCTGTGCGTTCACGTCTCTAATCTGCTCTAGACGAGTGTGATCGACTCTGTACATCAGAATAAAGCTTAAGGGGATCATCCCAACCGAGGCAGGTGTGCTCATCACCACAACCTGCCCACTGCATTGTGAGCAAACTGCGTGGCAGTTAAATTAATCACTGGCAGACTCGTGCTAGCAAGAGCAACGGGCCTCCACTTTGACAGGAATGCAGTGGTCTGGTTTCACACACACGCAAAAAAAAAGAAAATACAGGAAATACAGGTAACAAAGGAAAAAAATACACATAGCAGAGCTCTTATCAGGTTATAGTAGTCAGCATAAAATCAACAGCCTTGTCCTGACTGGAAAGAAAACTTGCAATGATGGTGAAAGAAAGAAGAATTAGGTAAACAAATCACAGAAAAAAAAAGGTTAGGTGTAGTGTAAAAAATACTCGAACAGTTTGTGGCGTGTTGTATTTTGGAGATCAATATCGTTTTGTGCGAGTTTGTTAAGAAGTCGCGGTAGTTTATTTTCTAATGTTTGATTACCATAGAAAGTTCTGTATGTTTTTACGTTCAATTGCGCTATATTTCTTGTGCTGTACATTGCATCTCGTTTTTCTAAACCAGCTAATTTGGATAGAAAAGATATATTGTTCAACACCTCGTTTTTCACACACTTGCTCAGACACTTGCTCATATCATAAAGCTTAGTAATTTGTCTGTCTCATGTCCCTCATGCTCTGTCTCGTGAAACGGCAGATGATGCCAGGCACTTTGTCACGCTTTGCCGGCAATCGATGAATTGCCGTGATGTCGTGTTCTGATAGCTGGGGCTATTCACTTTCACTGGCGAGAGCGTTTTTATGGCAAGGTTAGGTTTTGACAAAAGATTTTCGCCTTCCATTTGTGGTACACCATGAATTTCTAAGTTCAGTTTTCGGTTGCCCCATTCGAGGTCATCAAGTTGGACACTGAGCGATTCAAGCTGCTCTTTGTTCATTTCCATTTTTGCGAGCCTAGTCTGGATTGCTTTAATATCTCGCTCATTTTGTTCTGTGCGCGTCATCAGGTCTGTCATCTGTTCGGACATAAACTGCCCCGATTGCTCAATTCCATCGACAGTTTCTTTCAGTGGCAACAAAACATCAAGTTTTCGGTTAATCTCCTGAAGTACGACCAACATATCTTCTAGGGTCAACGGTGCTTTTTCTTTCTCATGGGCATTTCCATTTCTGGTAGGCTGATTTCTTAGATTTTATTGTTGCCTCGGACACTCCTGCGCAGCTTCCTACATGGTACGAAAGCATGCAAGATATACTCTCTTTGGGATCCAAGATTTCCTGTTCACACTCAACACACTCCATACTGACAGAAACAAGGTTCGCTCCTTTGGCAGCAGCAGTGGCAGTAACACAATAACACCCCCCAAAAAAACCTGTAACAGTATGCAGGAGCATTTAGGAAAACTCTCTTTTGAACAATGCTGCTGCCAAAGTGCCTTCTTGGATGCGATGCCGCAGCTTTATAGCAGATGCGTCGATGCCAGGTGATGCAGCCTCAGAAAACGTGCGCGCCTCAGAAATGTTAGCTTAATGGGCAAGACAGGCGCGAGAGATGTGATGCAGAGACACATGCACTGGAGAGGTTGCTTTGCCTGCAAGCACCTCCAAAGTATGCAGGCAGCCTTTTTTGGTGGCCTGTAGGTTAGGTTAGGTTAGGTTAGGTTAGGTTAGGTTGTTAGGTTAGGTTAGGTTAGGTTAGGTTAGGTTAGGTTAGGTTAGGTTAGGTTAGGTTAGGTTAGGTTAGGTTAGGTTAGGTTAGGGTAGGTTAGGGTAGGGTAGGTTAGGTTAGGTTAGGTTAGGTTAGGTTAGGTTAGGTTTGGTTTGGCTAGGTTAGGTTAGGTTAGGTTAGGTTAGGTTAGGTTAGGTTAGGTTAGGTTAGGTTTGGTTTGGCTAGGTTTGGTTTGGCTAGGTTTGGTTTGGCTAGGTTTGGTTTGGCTAGGTTTGGTTTGGCTAGGTTTGGTTAGGCTAGGTTTGGTTAGGCTAGGTTTGGTTAGGCTAGGTTTGGTTAGGCTAGGTTTGGTTAGGCTAGGTTTGGTTAGGCTAGGTTAGGTTAGGCTAGGTTAGGTTAGGTTAGGCTAGGCTAGGCTGGCTAGGCTAGGTTGGGTTGGGTTGGGTTGGGTTGGGTTGGGTTGGCTAGGCTAGGTTGGGTTGGGTTGGGTTGGCTAGGCTAGGCTAGGCTAGGTTGGGTTGGGTTGGGTTGGGTTGGGTTGGGTTAGGCTAGGCTAGGCTAGGCTAGGTTAGGTTAGGTTAGGTTAGGTTAGGTCACGTCAGCTCAGGTCAGGTCACGTCAGGTCAAGTTAGGTCAGGTCAGGTCAGGTCAGGTCACGTCAGGTCACGTCAGGTGAGGTCAGGTCAGGTCAGGTTAGGTTAGCTTAGCTTAGGTTAGGTTAGGTTAGCTTAGGTTAGCTTAGGATAGGTTAGGTTAGGTTAGGTCAGGTCAGGTCAGGTTAGCTTAGCTTAGCTTAGCTTAGGTTAGGCTAGGCTAGGCTAGGCTAGACTAGGCTAGGTTATGTTACGTTAGGTTAGGTTAGGTCGGGTCGGGTTAGGCTAGGCTAGGTTAGGCCAGGTTAGGTCAGGTTAGGCTAGGTTAGGCTCGGTTAGAAATATTATAGCGCGAACAAAGACACGGACAAAAAAGAGAGGAAACACACACAAGCGCTAACTGTCCACTGAATTTATTCGGTGAAAGCCACACCTTTTATAAGCCGAAGGATCGTGAGAAAAAATGACAAAGAAACAAAAAGGTTGAGTCAGAGCCATCAAATCGCGAGCGCATGCGCGGGTAGACAAGTGCATCACACTTCGGTTTATCTTCCATCTAAGTAGCTGCATTAAAATAGTCAATATCAGCCTGGAACAGAGATAAAGAAGGTTCGCTGATGCACTCGCTGCCAAGTTTCTGTATGTGGTAGGCTTCTAGGCTTATCCGTGCTGTCGTGCTGCTGTTATAATATTTCTAATTCAATATGAACTACCAACTCGCCCAACAGGAAGTTTTAATATAGGCTAGGTTAGGCTAGGTTGGGTTGTAATAAGGCTTCAAGCGGCTGACATGAACGACGTCGCGACCACGGCGGCGATGGTCCAAAGAAGGTGTCACCGGTTCGATGATATTGCCACATTCCTGGACATTCTCGTGGCGCCGTCTCCTGGCCGAACTGTCTCAACCGCCATCCTGGCTAGCCTTAGCCATGGTGGCGGGCGGGGCTTCTTCGTCGTCTCTTCTTCGGGTTCCGCTCAGGAGTTCGCTGCTACCTGGCGCTGTTCAGTAAAACGTGACCTGGCTGTCCCGACTGTATAGCCGTGACATATTTGGTGGAGCCGGCTGGGTAATGTCCCATGTACACTGACTCTGAAGACACCTTTGAAGCCAGCCCTCAGTGCGTGGACACAACCCCCGTCCACAAAGCGAGCCGCCGCCTGCGAGGCCTACAGCCGGAGTTCAGCGGCCTGACAAAACCGGCAAGAGATATGACATCAACCACAGCTAGCCAGACCACTCAACATTTTGGAGCTGACACTCCCTTCGTACTTCACGCGCCCAGGTCACCGCCGACGTTCCACGGTGACAGGTTCGAGGATGTTGAAGACTGGTTGGCCAGTTTCGACCGTGTGGCAGCCTTCAACCAGTGGGACGGTGAGCGCAAGCTGAGGAACGTTTACTTCGCGTTAGCGGACTCGGCAAAGATCTGGTTCGAGAACCACGAGTCCTCTTTTGCCACCTGGGAGGTTTTTCTTCGCGAGCTGCTGGCGACATTCCGCAGCAGTGAACGAAAAGAGAAGGCGGAAGTCGCTCTGCACTCGAGATCGCAGCAGCCTAATGAGAGCGTCACTATGTTCGTTGAGGACATGACGCGCCTCTTCAGTCGAGCAGGCCATGCTATGGCCGAGGCAAAGAAAGTGCGGCACCTGATGCGGGGCGTTAAGGAGCAGCTGTTTGCTGGACTTGTCCGCGACCCTCCAAGGACAGTGGCCGATTTTACGAAGGAGGCAGTGAGCATGGAACGCTCTTTGCAGGAACGCGGTGCACAGTACGGCCGGCAGGCTAGTATGGCAGCCGCTCAAACCTGCACGCCTACGACGCTGCCTCCTGAAGATCTTCGAGACCTTGTAAGGAGCATCGTTCGCGAAGAACTCGCGAAACTCCGCTTCGCAGCTCCACAGGCCAGCGTCGCAGCCCTGTCGGACGTGGTACGGGATGAAATCCGTCGAGTGGTGCAGCCAGCACCAGTTGTTCCGGAGCCGCAGCCCCAACCCTACATCATGACCTACAGCGAGGCACTTCGACGGCCTGCGGCAGTGGCACAAGCTTTTTCACCTGTGCCGGCTGTGCAGTACCCACGTCCAACTGTGCCCACCACCGTGCCGCAGGAATTCCGGCCCGCCATGCGTAAAGCGGACATGTGGCGAACGCCGAGGAACCGGCCACTCTGCTACCACTGCGGTGAGCCCGGCCACATCCTGCGCCACTGCCCCTACCGTCAGATGGGTTTAAGGGGTTTCGCTTCAGACGCTCCTCGACCACGCTACGGCGAGCGACCCCAGGAGATTGAACAATACCTGACGTCCAACGTGCAGGCTCAGACCGTGCCGCGACGCCAGTCTCGATCCCCATCGCCCAGGAGACTCTCTTCTCCCAGCCGCCCGTCGACCTCTGGCGAATTCAGAGGCAGGTCCCCACGGCGGGAAAACTGAAGACGGCGTCCTCTGGCGGTAGGGCCGCCGCAGCTAGAAAGAAACAAGAGCCTCCACTCGACGATCTGCAGCGACGACGAGACCAACGACCACCTGACCCGACGAGCCCACCGCCGACGAAGAGCCAGCAGTTGGCTTCTACGGAAATTCCAGTAACCGCCGATAACTGTGAAGTAACCGCACTGGTAGATACCGGCGCTGATTTCTCTGTGATAAGCAGCCGGCTAGCCACGACCCTTAGAAAGGTTTTGACACCTTGGACTGGGCCCCAGATCCGCACAGCCGGCGGCCATGTTGTGACGCCGACCGGCGTTTGCACCTTACGAATTCAGATCCGCGGCGTCACTTTCCCCGGCTGCTTTGCTGTGCTTCCTGAGTGTTCTAAAGACCTGATTCTCGGTCTGGATTTCCTACAGGAATATGGGGCTGTCATCGACTTTAAGGAGCTGATCGTCTCGTTTGCCGCACACCGTACTGTTGGCGACGAACCGCAGCAACGCAGGACTAAGTTGCGGGTCTGCGATGATAACGTGGTGATTCCGTCGAGAACCACCATGCTAGTAACTGTGGAGTGCGATGACAGCGCCGGCACTCATGGCATCGCTGAAGCCAACATGTCACTGCTCCTGGGTCGGCAAGTGTGTGTAGCTCGCGGGCTTATAGAACTCAACAATAAGCGAGCCGAACAACTGATAACAAATTTCAGTTGTGAACCCCAACGTTTAGCGGCCAACACAACGATTGCTTATTTTGAAGAACTCGGGGAATGCGCCGGAGAGTACGCGTTGACAGGGACTACGAAGTCCGTGGAATCAACGAATGCTCCGGTTAAACTCGACGTGAACCCGAATCTCCTGCCTAGTCAAACACGCAACCTGCAGACTGTCATTGACTTTTTCCAGGACTGTTTTGCGTCAACCTCCAGAGTTAGGCAAACGCCGATATCAAAACATCGAATTATAGTTGATGAAAGCCAGAGACCATTACGCCAGTCGCCGTACCGGATATCTTCAAAGGAACGGGATGCAATTCGAAGGCAAGTTCAAGAAATGCTCCGCGACGACGTGATCCAGCCATCGAAGAGCCCGTGGGCGTCGCCTGTGGTCCTAGTTGCAAAGGAAGATGGGACCCTCCGGTTTTGTGTTGATTACCGACGTCTCGACAAAGTCACTAAGAAAGACGTTTATCCTTTGCCGCGCATTGATGACTCCCTAGATCGTCTGCGCCACGCCAGATACTTTTCATCATTCGATTTACGCAGCGGCTACTGGCAGATAGAGGTGGACGAACGTGACCGGGAGAAGACCGCATTTATTACCCCGGACGGTTTGTACGAATTCAGGGTGCTCCCCTTCGGCCTATGCTCAGCTCCGGCAACTTTCCAACGGATGATGGACACTGTGCTTTCTGATCTCAAATGGCAGTCGTGTCTTGTGTACCTGGATGATGTTGTCATCTTCTCCGACACTTTCGAAGAACACCTCAGCCGCTTACGCGCTGTTTTCGAAGCTATCCGTTCAGCTGGTCTCTCCCTTAAGCCCGAGAAATGTCACTTCGCTTTCCAGGAGCTGAAGTTTTTGGGCCACATTGTGAGCGCCAAGGGCGTTAGTCAAGACCCCGACAAGACTGCCGCCGTCGCTTCTTTTCCCATTCCTGCTGACAAGCGAAGTGTGCGCCGTTTTCTGGGTCTCTGCGCCTACTATCGGCGCTTTGTGAAGAACTTCTCCCGAATAGCTGAGCCCCTTACTCGCCTCACCAAAGATAACGAACCGTTCGTCTGGGGTCGGGAGCAACAACATGCCTTTGAAGAGCTACGCACGCCTCTTGAGAATACACCCATACTTGGGCACTTCGATGAGGCCGCTGACACAGAACTGCACACAGACGCGAGTAACGTTGGCCTTGGTGCGGTACTTGTACAGTGACAGGATGGTGTCGAACGCGCAATCGCTTACGCAAGCCGCACGTTATCACGGTCTGAGGTGAACTATTCCACCACCGAAAAAGAATGTCTAGCTATTGTGTGGGCAGTAACGAAATTTCGACCCTATTTGTATGGCCGCCCTTTCCGAGTGGTGAGCGACCACCACTCGCTGTGTTGGTTGGCAAATCTCAAGGATCCCTCAGGGCGACTCGCACGCTGGAGCCTCCGACTGCAAGAATTTGATGTCACCATCGTGTATAAATCAGGGCAAAAGCACAGTGATGCAGACTGTTTGTCCCGTGCCCCACTTCCTGCTAGTACCGTGGACCTCGATGACGATTCCCTTTTCCTTGGGGTCATTTCCGCGTCCACCCTGGCTCACCGCCAACGAGACGACATTAAATTACGGTCCCTGATTGACTATCTCGAAGGAAGCGCTCAGACTCCGCCCCGCATCTTTTCACGCGGCCTGTCATCATTCTGCTTACGGGAAGGTATCCTGTACAAAAAGAACTATAGGTCGACGGAGCCTGCCTATCTGCTCGTTATCCCTAATGCCTTTCGCGATGAAATCTTGCAGGCGTCCCACGATGATCCTTCCTCTGGTCACCTTGGTTCCTCCCGAACGTTGGCCCGCATACGGCAAAAATATTACTGGCCCAAGCTCGCGGAGGTTGTGAAACGCTACGTCCGAACTTGCCGCGAGTGTCAACGTCGCAAGACGTCGTCGACTAAGCCGGCCGGACTTTTGCAGCCTATTGATCCACCACAAGTTCCTTTCTACCAAGTCGGCATGGATTTACTCGGCCCCTTTCCGGAGTCTTCGCTGGGTAACCGGTACATTGTGGTCGCCACCGACTACCTCAGTCGATACTGTGAGACGAAAGCTCTTCCCCGCGGAACAGCTGCGGAAATTGCCACCTTCTTCATGCACAACATCGTGCTTCGTCATGGCGCACCCACGGTCGTTATAACTGACAGAGGCACGGCCTTTACCTCGGCGCTGACACAGGAAGTTATGCGACTCAGCGGCACGAGTCACCGACGAACAACAGCTTATCACCCCCAAACTAATGGACTCACTGAGCGCCTAAATAAGACGATCGCCGACATGATTTCCATGTATGTCGACGACGACCACCGCACTGGGATGCAGTACTCCCTTACGTTACGTTCGCATATAACACCGCGCTGCAAGAGACTACTCACTTCACACCATTTCGCTTAGTCCATGGTCGCGAGGCCGTGACAATGCTCGACGCTATGCTGCTTCCTGGTAGTGAAAACTCCACTGTCGTGGGGGCCGACCGCTTTGTTCACGAAGCCGAGGCCGCCCGCCAACTTGCTCGGCAGCATATCCGACATCAACAAGAAAAAGACGCTCGCCGTTACAACCATCGCCACAGGGATGTCACTTACCAGCCCGGAGAACATGTTTGGGTGTGGAGCCCAGTCCGTCAACGAGGGCGCTCTGAAAAGCTTCTTCGGCGGTACTTTGGCCCCTATGAAGTGTTACGCCAACTCGGCGAGGTAAACTATGAAGTTCTCCCTCAAGGAACTGTTCGTTCCTCTAGGCGACCAACGTCCGAAGTTGTGCATGTCGCCCGAATGAAGCCTTACCACGCCCGCTAGCAGCTCACTCGTCTCTACCTTCTCTCTCTCCACTCAGCTCTTCACCGTGCGCACCCGTCGAGATGGTGATCGGCCAGAACCGCCACATGGAATTCGGCAACGTCAGCATCCATTCCACACTTGCCGTGCTGTTCAAGCATAACACGCTGCAGCTTGAATATTTCGTCGGACGGAGTACCCACGCTTCACTGTCGCGAACGCTGAACGACCGCGTGCTGCTCCCACTGGAAGTAGCCTATGTCCAGACGACTAAGAGCGCAAAGATCATGGCATTCTCCATCCTGACCGTCCATATGCTCCAGCTATCTGCATCTATGATGATTGTCTTAATGCCTCCCTCTCCTCGCGTACGAGATCACGACGGCCGAGAAAGTGGATTCCGCGCCCGTCGACGATACCTACTATATACACCATGACTACTGCGGCTCTGCAAGGGCACTCTATGATCAGCGGATGTTCGTGCCCCAAAAGCCTGTGCCCGGGGAAGCGGCTGCCGGACCACACGCCCTCCAGCGCCGCGGGCGGCGCTTTCCAGAGGGGGGGAGCAATGCCACATTCCTGGACATTCTCGTGGCGCAGTCTCCTGGCCGAACTGTCTCAACCGCCATCCTGGCTAGCCTTAGCCATGGTGGCGGGCGGGGCTTCTTCGTCGTCTCTTCTTCGGGTTCCGCTCGGGAGTTCGCTGCTACCTGGCGCTGTTCAGTAAAACGTGACCTGGCTGTCCCGACTGTATAGCCGTGACAATATAGTTCACTGGTGACGTACGCTCTAAGATGCAGTAAGGGCCAATGTGCTTGGCCGAAAATTTGGACGCAGCCGGAACAGAGAGCCAGACCAATGATCCAGTGGAGAAGTGTGTAGCGGGCGTGTCTTGGTCCGACTCATGTTTCCGGAGCCCTTGACGTTCGGCGGTGAAGGAGCGAGCCAACTGGCGGCACTGCTCAGCATGGCGGATAATGTCATAAATGGAAGTATATACTGAGCTGTCGGGGTTGTAGGGAAGGATTGTGTCCAGCAGACAGGAAGGCTCGCGCCCAAATAAAAGAAAGAATGGGGAAAAGCCGGTGGTTGCCTGGGATGCGGTGTTATATGCATACACTCTTAGTCTGGTTCCACCTAAGGATCCACTTAGTAGCTGGAACATTTTTGCAAAAATGTTCCACCTATATAGCTGGAACTATGCTCCAGATACTCCAAAATATGTGGAACAAATTTCCGAGGTTTTAGCCGGAACAGTGCTGCGCCTATATATCTGAAACAGCGTTCCAGGAATTTAGCAGGAACGCTGCATCATATAGATAGCTGGAACCCCGTTCCAGGTATCTTGTGAACCACATATTTCACTCTAGAGTTCCTTGCATGCAGTGCACTGTTTGTACAAACCATAGTAAATTAATTTTGTCTATATATGAACAAAATTATTCCACAATAGTATTGTATATGCAGTGCACTGCACACAAGGGACTATAGGGTGAAATATAAAGTTCACAAAACACCTGATATGAATGAAATCATCCTGTAGTAATTCTTAACAGATATACTATATGCATATTCCTGTACCCTTAAACCACACTTCTTGCATCAAATTCACAGTATACAATCATGATTTCTGTTGGTTGGACACCTAGTCCATCAGCCAAGCTATACAAATAGAGTCTGATGCACCCCTAAGTTTAAAGCTTGAGGTTGTGGGATGAGAGATATTAAAACTCTTCTTTCATCACTATGCAACCTAGAATCGCCTCCTGCACAGACAAATGGGCAATAATACACAGATATGCTTGCACTTCAGCAGTGTTGTTCATGGTTAATGAACACAAGCATCCATTACATCAAAGCTTTATTTCACTGCCACAAAAAATACAATACTTAATTACTCGGAGGAAATTGAGGCTTTTATTTTCAAATATGACAGCTGTCTCTTAAGATGCTATATTTGATGTGTTAAGCTTTACCTAAACGCTTATCCGAAACCTTCAATCCTTTATTATCAAAACCATGAACTATACAGGAATGGCTGTGTCTAAATAAGTCTGAGGCCTTTAAGCAGACTCTTCAGTTTGAAGGATATCAGCCCTTTATCAAATTTTTCGTTTTGCAGCAGCAATGTCTGAACTAGTCCCAAAGTTTAGCCAAAAGCATGCGGATAAGAAAGGTACAAAATGAAGTAGACAGCTAGGCACAAAATAAGGGCACTCTCCATAGATGAGCCGGGAGCCAAGGCAATGGTGTTCTTCCTGGTGACGATCATTATCAGTCCGTCGTCAGTAATGATACATGGGCCTGGTACGGGCCTGTCAGTGTTGCATCTCCCCTTTAATGCAAAAACAGTCCAGGCTATACGCAACAATTCATTGACTGCCTTGATACGATGATTTGCATGATACATTATTTCAAATGTAAAACAATAAATGCTCATTTAAATTACTCAACGAGGATTCGAAAGACACTACTACATATGAATCAGCATGTAATATTAGCCTAGGCCCCTAAATAATTTATAATTGAACTTTTTCTGTCATGCTAATTCGGCTTCAACAGCTGAACGATAGCTGTAACATCAAAAAGTGCTTTTGTCACGTGAGGCATGGAAAAACGTCCATGTAGTCACTGCTTCTTTGTTTTGATTTACTGCACTGCTGAAGTCAGCCTTCTTCAAGAACCACAATGACAACAAATGAGGAAGCAGTGGTCATACTGGAGTTTTTTCACGTCTCACATGACCTGCAAGCACACACTGACGTCAGAGTCCTAATTCGGCTGTTGAAACCGAAACAGCACGAGAAAGAAATGCAATTATAAATTATTTATTGGTCGTAGGAGAACACCGGGTGGTAATTCATGCATAATAATGCCTCACACATCACCACAAGCAAGAAAACACGAATCAAAATGTTAAGTGTCTATAGTTTCTTAAGCTCAATTTTAACTAAGCATGAAAAACATTAATCACTGCCTATAATGATTTCTATTCTGCATTCTTTTGAATGTATACCAGTAACACTCATTTGAATGGCTAGTTTTTATAGCAGTGGAAGAACTGAATGCTAGCCTCCATACATTCTTTGTCAAGAAAAATTCATCATTTATATTAAACAATAAAATAAACATGCACCACAGGTTCTTGCACATTTTCAGCCAAGTATTACAGACATAACTATTATGCTGCCCAGGGACCCCAAATATTTTATGCATTTTCATTGTTGCTTATGTCTATCAGCAGCAATTACAAAAGGAAGCTGTCTTACCTGTGTGATCACACAGAATTCAGAATTTTTTGGTCGAAGATACCCATCCAGCTCCACAAAATCTGCCCTGTGAAGTGCCTGCTGGACATGTCTTATTATCTTTCCATATCTTGCATTGTTGCTTTAAAAAGAATTTCTGCTTCAAGTGTAAGCTGCAAAAAAAACACCAATTTCAGCACATATTTTACAGAAACTATTATTCGACCTTCGTAAGGAAACTGCCCATAATTTGCAAAGATATCAAAAATATTGACAATTTCATGAGTCTGTTGGGACCTCACACAGCAAGACACCAAATGCAGATGCTAGGGCAAATTGCAAAATGCAGAATCTATGCTCTACCTTTCCTATTTTTAAATAAGTAAAGGTAAGGCCACTAAAATGATCCAGATACTGCCGATCATTACCTGTACAGATGACAGTTATGTAATGCACTGCATATATGCTGATTCATTTATGTGCTCCAGGGTAAGTTACATTGAAACCACATCCTTGTTTTCCAATGCAACTTGCAATAGCTCTTTACAGATGAAGGAATATGCAACTAGTGACATGCACTGAGAAAAGTGATCACTACCAGCAACAGAACAGTTTATATTTACTCATAGGGGATGTGCTGAAGTGCTTTGCAGGTTGCATTGTGCTATGAAGCTTGTTCAAAATTCTTGACAAGAACCAAAAGCAAAATAGCATACTCTTACCACGTCTGCATTCAATGAGTAGGCAGGCAGCTGTTGTGGAGTCTCAGCCTTATGAGCCGCAAATGTTACATGCAGAAGAGCCTTCATTCTTGTCCGGTTCAAGTGTCCAGCATCAAACGCAGCATCCTGTAGTGCCTAAATGTGAACAAAAACTTTTACAAAATTCATTCCAATGAGTATTGTTAGCAAAATCACACGGCAGCCGAAAAATGTGTGCACTGAAATCCCATGATTGTTTCAAGGACATTGCATATCATTGCAATGCCTTTTACGTCACTGCAAGGTCTTGTGATACCAGCGTAACATTTGAAGCTGTGCATTTTCATCATCAGGTATACTACTGAGGTAGAAACCATTTATTATAAGCAAAGAAAGGCTACTGTTACCTTCAATTCAAGCAGAGCATCATTTAGAGAAACAGCTGGCTGAGAAACATCAGCATTGTGAACAATAGATGCAGCAGCTACTTTCTTTGCATGCAGTTCTCTTGTTTTCTTTGCCGAGCTTACAGAGCTAATGAATTTGCACTGTGGGAAAACCATAATATGAAAAGGCTGAGAGCATCAATTTAGTGCTTACATTTCCTACAATAAAACATATTTAAAAAGATATCTTTATTTTCACAAAATAGACCTAACATAAGCTTACATTATATTTACAGGAGCTTTCAAAATTTTACTCTTTTTCAAAAATATAGTAATATAATATAATATAATGTACCTAATATAATATAATATAATGCAGTGATATTGCATGCAGTTACCCTTGCAATATCAAAAGTTTTTCAAATAACAAGCATTCAAATAACAAGCATATACTTTATCACATTTTACTCATCGCCCTGACAACTGGTTCAATATGCCATTGCACACAAAGAAATCACATTTACGTGGCGTCTACAAAACAGATCTAGGATTCGCACCGTATTTGCTACAACAGGAGTGAACACTAAACAAGATACCATACAACCAAACGTGCGCACGCTTACATTGCCTGGACGTAAAGGCACAGGATCATTTCGCTCACCTTTTTGAAGCCGCTAACTTTTTAACGAGGGAAATATAAAGGGCGCTATTAGCTAGTATACATACTTCAGAATAAGAACGATGCCTCAGGGCTTGTCGATCGGCACCTTCTACGCTTGATATAGGCACAGATCGAGCTTAACGTAATTCGAAATCCAGAACTGAAATCCGCCCGGCACCGGCAACTTGCAATCCACAACCACAGGAAACTATAGCGTATGGTCCATTTCGTTGCGGAACCCGAATTCGCAAGGTCCATGACGAGCGCGCGTAAACCTGACCACACACGTAAAAAAGCGCCCGGAACGCAACGGCCGTGAACGGCGCCGGCCGTGGAATTAGCAACTCCTGCTACTTTAAACATAACCGCCGTACAACTGAACAGCATTCCTAATTGTACGGCGGTCATAGCTGACAAAGAATTTCTGGCAATATCTTTAGTAACCGAGAGGAGGATCCTGGCGGAACAGCGAGCCCTATCCGCAAAACTGACAACGCCATTGCCCGCGTGCGTAGCGAACATGTGCACATTTCAATCTTCCAACCGTTGGTTCCTCCTCTAACCCACAGGCGCGGCATAATGACTAACCTAGCAGGAGCACAAAACACACATGCGCCACTAATTAACCTTACAGTAAATAAGAAAAAACCACCTACCTTTAGCAATTTTCAGCGATCCAAAGGAGACGGCGTCCTCTCTTGGCGGAAGGTACTCAAATATCGCGGCGTAGTGCGGAATACAAAATGAACGCAAAAATTAACGGAGCTTGCCGCCAGTGGCGCGCGAGAGATACTGTATCAGCGCTGCGGGCGCCTCAGTTAAGAAGCGGTGGCGCTGTGGTCGTGTTAGTGGCTCCGAGAAAAAAATCTGTGCTCTCCTAAGGGAGGAACTTTTCTTTACTATGGTGTTATGTTTTTCGGGCTCCTGCATGTCCGGGGCCGTCGGCGCGGGTCATGGCGGGTTCCGTTGCACGCACACGAACGTTAGTTGCGTCATACTACCGAGCTCCGTACGGGCTGTGTGTGCGGGCGGTGTTGACGATTTTGTGATGGCGCGGAAGTGATTTCTGCCGTCTGGGCTCAGTAACATGCACTAACACTGCGTAGCACAGGGCTGTTTTAGCATTTTGCGGGCATCTAAATGCGCACGCCGCTACCATGGTTCAGTGGCGCGATCTTGGAAAGAGCGTCAGTGGCTCTTTAATATTTCTGCCGTTTCGAGCGTAATGGTCATGCATTGCAATCTTCCGGTCACTGCTGCGCTTTAGGTGTGGGTATCGTGGTATACGTTTGAAATAAAAAGAAAACTACGGTCGCATTGACGGATGTGTAAAGCAACGCATTTGTACAATATTCAAGCTTTCTGCTGCAATGATATGGAACTCTTTCACTTCAGAGTCCAAACACGAAATGGATGTTTTAACATCCTACACTAAAATGTTACGAGAAGTTGCAAGACACCCTGCTTATTGCGTATAGGGGGCCTTTTATGTGCTGTGGCCGTGGGTGCATAAAAGGCGTTTATAAGCTAGAGCACAATGTGACGCTCAAAGACGGTAAAAGGTCATCATCTGTCCCGCTCCTTGTTGAATGATTTCGCGCGGCAGACGTCCTCAAAACACTCAGCGAAAGCACGGGGCAAAAGCAATAATAAAAAATAGGCAAAAAAAATGCGATGCTTCAAGAAAAATTAGCTGTGGTTTAAACTTTGGCCAACCATGGTGAGAAGCTAAAGCTTCCTTTGCATGGCTACGTTCACAAACGCCACGCACACTGCCGAACGAATTGTCGGTAAAGCGTCGATGAAATGCACGCGTAGCCGAGTCGTCACACTCGCTGAGTCTGATCACAAAGTCAGTGTTCCGGCGCTCCATCTCAGTTGAAACCATCTCCGCGTCCAGTGCCGAAGTTGGAGAAGCCTCCGACTCTGCGTCGCTGGTTAGTTAAAAGGTTAGGTGGCCTCTCAGCCAATAATCAGTTTAGCCCGCCGCGGTGGCTTAGTGGTTATGGTGCTCGGCTGCTGACCCGAAAGACGCGGGTTCGATCCCGGCCGCTGCGGTCGAATTTCTTTGGAGGAGAAATTCTAGTGGCTCGTGTACTGTGCGATATCAGTGCACGTTAAAGAACCCCAGGTGGTCGAAATTTCCGGAGCCCTTTACTACGGCGTCTCTCATATCCTGAGTCGCTTCAGGACGTTAACCCCATAAAACAAACCAAGCCAAACCAACAATCAATTTAATCTCCACCTACCACGGTAAGGAGGTTCCTCACAGTCCGATGGTGCTGTTGCCATCTGCCATGGTGGGCAGATTGTGATGACGTCAGTAGGTCACATGACCTCTCCCAACCAATAGGGGAAATTCAAGGATAAACTCACTGGCGCTGCTCTCTTGAAAACCTGGCGTAGTAAAGCTTTCGCTTCAAAAATTCAGTCCTGAACAGGAAGCGAACCCGGGACCACCATTATCTGCGGGACAGTTGCTCTCCCAACGAAGCTAACCGTGGCTATTGTTGATGGTAGGGCGAGGCCGAATCGATCCACAACTCTAAGTGAAAACGGTTCTGGTGGCGTATATACAAATATAGCAGCGCATTGACCCATAACAGTATCCTCGTGGTGCATTACACTGCGGGGTGTAGACAAAGGTTGCAATGCAGAAAATTCTCAAGCGTGCGGTCTGAGATCTTATGTGGAACGTGTGAGAAATAAGCGGATCAAAATAAGTTCAACAACCAGCAAGTTCCACTTAAACCTGCATGGTTCGCTGCGGGACGGCCTGTTCCACATAAAGAAAAACAAATATAAATGAAAAATTCTTATGGTTCCACATAATTAAGTGTGATCCAGATAAAATCCCCCTTGTTCCAGTGAAACTGGTGAGCCAACTCAGTTTATGTGGAACATAAGTGGAACCAGATTAAGAGTGTAGGTCACGAACGGAAGGACTTGATCCCAATTAGAGCTGTCGGAACTACTGTACATGGCGATCATGTCCCCAAGAGTACGGTTGAATCGTTCGGTGAGGCCGTTGGTTTGGGGGTGGTAAGCGGTAGTGGTACGGTGGACTGAGTGGCACGCATCGAGAAGCTCGCGAACAACTTCAGACAAGAAAAAACGGCCGCGGTCACTGAGAAGTTCTCGCGGAGCGCCGTGACGCAGGACGAAGTGATGAAGAAGGAAGAAGGCGACGTCGCGAGCAGTAGCCGCAGGTAGGGCAGCGGTCTCTCCATACCGACTGAGGTGGTCCACGGCGACTATAATCCATCGATTGCCGGCGGTCGTGAAGGGGAGCGGCCCATATAGGTCGATGCCCACACGATCGAAAGGGCGAGCCGGGCACGGTAATGGCTGTAACGGGGCAGTCGAGGGTCGAGGTGACGACTTCCGCTGCTGACAGGCTGTGCAGGAGCGAACGTATCGACGAACAAAGTTGTACATGCCCCGCCAGTAGTACCTCTGGCGTAGCCGCTCGTAGGTTTTTAGCGATCCAGCGTGAGCGCTTTGAGGGTCGGCGTGGTAGTGCGCACAGATCTCAGACCGAAGATGGCGGGGAATCACGAGGAGCCACTTTCGGCCGTCCGGACGATAGTTGCGGCGGTACAGAAGATCATCGCGGATGGCGAAATGGGAAGCTTGGCGACGAAGGGCCCGAGGGAAGGAGGACGTAGAGTGCGCACGAAGGGCATCCAGCAAGGAAGAAATCCATGTATCCTGGCGTTGTTGATTGGCCATGTCGATAGCAGTGAGCGCTGCGAGTGGGGAATCAGATACAATGGAAGAGGGCGCAGGAGAGGGCAGTGGCTAGCGTGACAAGGCGTCGGCGTCGGAGTACTTGCGGCCCGACCGATAGACAACGGTAACATCGAATTCCTGAAGACGGAGTGCCCAGCGGCCAAGGCGTCCTGAGGGATCTTTGAGGGAGGCCAACCAACACAAGGCGTGGTGATCAGTAACGACGGTGAAAGGGCGGCCATATAAGTAAGGGCGGAATTTTGTGAGAGCCCACACTACGGCCAGACACTCCTTTTCAGTCACGCTGTAGTTCGACTCTGCTTTGGTGAGAGCACGGCTGGCGTACGCAACAACGTATTCAGAAAATTCGGGCTTGCGCTGGGCCAGGACAGCACCGAGGCCCCATTCCGCTTGCGTCGGTGTGCACCTCAGTAGGAGCACTGCGGTCATAGTGCCGAAGAATAGGGGGTGAAGTAAGACGACGACGGAGCGCAGCAAAAGCTTCATCGCAGGCAGAGTCCCACGTAGACAGTCGGCGGGACCATTGAGGAGTTTCGTAAGGGGCGCGACGATAGAGGCGAAATTAGGGACAAAGCGCCGAAAATAGGAGCAGAGGCCCACAAATCAGCGCACCTGTTTCGTAGAGGTCGGTTTAAGGAATTCAGCCACAGCCCGGAGTTTGGCCGGATCAGGTAGGACGCCATCTTTGGATACGAGGTGGCCGAGTATTGTCAGTTGCCGGGCACCAAAGTGACATTTCTTGAGGTTAAGCTGAAGGCCAGCACGGGTGAGGCAGCTCAATATCTGGCGCAAGCGCTGGAGATGCGTCGGAAAATCGGGCGAAAACACAACATCATCCAAATAGCAGAGACAAATGTTCCACTTGAGCCCGCGCAATACATTTGTAGAGCGGTTTATTGGCACCTTCAAGCGCCGGCGACGAAGACCCTGGCGCAAGAAGTCTAGGAACGAGCGAGGCGAGGGACCGGCACACAAGCGGCAGTTCTCCAGCACGAGCCTGCTACGGGCGGCGCTAGCGCTTCGTCGTCGTTGGTGGCGGTGCTGGATCATCTTCTTCATTCCAACTGCCCCGGCGGAAAGAGGGAGCCATCCTGGCGACTCAAGGCGAGGAGACGACGAGAGGGCTGTAATAAGGCTTCAATCGGCTGACATGAACGATGTCGCGACCACGGCGGCGATGGTCCAAAGAAGGTGTCACCGGTTCGATGATATAGTTCACTGGTCACGTACGCTCTAAGATGCGGTAAGGACCAATGTGCTTGGCCGAAAATTTGGACGCAGCCGGTACAGAGAGCCAGACCAATGATCCAGAGGAGAAGTATGTAGCGGGCGTGTCTTGGTCCGACTCATGTTTCCGGAGCCCTTGACGTTCGGCGGTGAAGGAGCGAGCCAACTGGCGGCACTGCTCAGCATGACGGGTAATGTCAGAAAGGGAAGTATAGTTCTGAGCTGTCTGGGTTGTAGGGAAGGATGGTGTCCCGGAGGCAGGAAGGCTCGCGCCTGAATAAAGGAAAGAAAGGGGAAAAGCCGGTGGTTGCCTGGGATGCGGTGTTATATGCATAGGTCACGAACGGAAGGACTTGATCCAAATTAGAGCGGTCGGAGCTAATGTACATGGCGATCATGTCCCCAAGAGTCCGGTTGAATCGTTTGGTGAGGCCGTTAGTTTGGGGGTGGTAAGCGGTAGTGGTACGGTGGACTGAGTGGCACGCATCGAGAAGCTCGCGAACAACTTCAGACAAGAAAACACGGCCGCGGTCACTGAGAAGTGCTCGCGGAGCGCCGTGACGCAGGACGAAGTGATGAAGAAGGAAGAGGGCGACGTCGCGAGCAGTAGGCGCAGGTAGGGCAGCGGTCTCAGCATACCGAGTGAGCTGGTCCACGGCAACTATAATCCATCGTTTCCGGCGGTCGTGAAGGGGAGCGGCCCATATAGGTCGATGCCCACACGATCGAAAGTTCGAGCCGGGCACGGTAATGGCTGTAACGGAGCAGTCGAGGGTCGAGGCGGCGACTTCCGCTGCTGACAGTCTGTGCAGGAGCGAACGTAGCGACGAACGAAGTTGTACATGCCTCGCCAGTAGTACCTCTGCCGTAGTCGCTCGTAGGTTTTTAGCGATCCAGCGTGAGCGCTCTGAGGGTCGGCATGGTAGTGTGCACAGATCTCAGACCGAAGGTGTCGGGGAATCACGAGGAGCCACTTTCGGCCGTCCGGACGATAGTTGCGGCGGTACAGGAGATCGTCGCGGATGGCAAAATGGGAAGCTTGGCGACGAAGAGCTCGAGGGAAGGGGGACGTAGAGTGTGCACGAAGGACATCGAGCAAGGACGAAATCCATGGATCCTGGCGTTGTTGATTGGGCATGTCCATAGTAGTGAGCACTGCGAGTAGGGGATCAGATAAGGGGGAAGAAAGGTGCAGGAGAGGGCAGTGGCGAGCGTGACAAAGCGTCGGCGTCGGAGTGCTTGCGGCCCGACCGGTAGACTACGGTAATATCGAATTCCTGAAGACGGAGTGCCCAGCGGCCAAGGCGTCCTGAGGGATCTTTGAGGGAGGCCAACCAGCACAAGGCGTGGTGATCAGTAACGACGGTGAACGGGCGGCCGTATAAGTATGGGCGGAATTTCGTGAGAGCCCACACTATGGCCAGACACTCCTTTTCAGTCACGGTGTAGTTCGACTCTGCTTTGGTGAGAGCACGGCTAGTGTACGCAACAACGCATTCAGAAAATTCGGGCTTGCGCTGGGCCAGAACAGCACCGAGGCCGACTCCGCTTGCGTCGGTGTGCACCTCAGTAGGAGCACTGGGGTCATAGTGCCGAAGAATATGGGGCGAAGTAAGAAGGCGACGGAGCGCAGCAAAAGCTTCATCGCAGGCAGAGTTCCACGTAGACAGGTCGGCGGGACCATTGAGGAGTTTCGTAAGGGGCGCGACGATAGAGGCGAAATTAGGGACAAAGCGCCGAAAATAGGAGCAGAGGCCCACAAATCGGCGCACCTGTTTCGTAGAGGTTGGTTTAGGGAATTCAGCCACAGCCCGGAGTTTGGCAGGATCAGGTAGGACGCCATCTTTGGATACGAGGTGGCCGAGTATTGTCAGTTGCCGGGCACCAAAGTGACATTTCTTGAGGTTAAGCTGAAGGCCAGCACGTGTCAGGCAGCTCAATATCTGGCGCAAGCGCTGGAGATGCGTTGGAAAATCTGGCGAAAACACAACATCATCTAAATAGCAAAGACAAATGTTCCACTTGAGGCCGCGCAAGATGTTGTCCATCATTCGTTCGAACGTGGCGGGAGCGTTACACAGACCGAATGGCATTACGGTGAATTGATATAGGCCGTCAGGCGTAACGAATGCTGTTTTAGGACGGTCGGACGCAGACATCGGAACTTGCTAATAGCCGGAACGAAGGTCCAGAGATGAGAAGAACTCGGCGCCTTGCAAGCAGTCAAGGGCGTCGTCA